>NW_015173123.1:1311756-1318602 GCF_001447785.1 Gekko japonicus | reverse complement strand
CCCCTGGTCCTGTTTTGCTGGGCAGGACCGGGCCCAGCCCCCTTGCCCCAAGCAGACAGCTCTTCCTAGGGCCTGTTGCCTCCTCCCACAATGGGCATTTCCCCTAGTGTGTGTGTGTATAAAAACTTTTCTACAGTCATCCAAGAGGCCACTACTAGGGGGGAAAGCAGAAAAGGAATATTTTAATTCAAAAAAGTTTCCCTACGAGTTAGTTACAGGGTCACAAAGGGACCAGTCATAGTTCATGATATGCCGTTGACCATTTAAACCTGCCGCTGCCAAGAAAGAGCAAGGTAACAAAGCCAAAGGGAGCCAATTGGCTCTAGCAGGTAAAAACTGTCTCATAAAGGAACTTACCACTAAACTGGAGCTGTGAACAAGTGCAGAGAGAATGAATGATGTTGATGACCAGGCCATGGGTGGAAGCTCTAAGGGAAAGCGGACCAGTGGCCACCAACAGAGTCACTACATGGAAGAGGTAGGGGAGATGCGCAGCCACATCAAGTGAGTTGTTAAAGGAGAGCATCAGCATGTAACGGGCTAGAATGGCTATGTCATCCCACATCAGGTGCTGCTCTAATGTAGGAGTCGGAGACAGACAGGTCTTGTCGATTATTTTGCACATCCTTCCAATGACCTGGAAAGGGAGCAACTGGTTACTTTTCATTAAGAAACAGGGGGGCAGATTGGAAGCACAAAAAAAGGCAACATCACCGTTTCTAACTCAGGAAGGGTACTCTTGAGGTACACAGAATGAGCATCAAGGAAGGAAAGAAGGAACGACGAAACTGAGTTCTGCCAGTGAATGGTGTGGTGATGTGATGTGATCCACTGGAGGAAAAGGTTCTCAAACTAATAAACTTGACATTTACAACTTCATCATGTCCCAAAATACCTAAACTACCCCATCCCTCTTGAAAATCTCTCCCTTAAAACCCGTCTCAGCTGTGAAACATATGGTTTAATCCTTCAGTCCTTACCCCTTGAAGCAAAACCCAAGTAGTAGTAGTAGTAAGTAAGTTTACTGTATATGGCCATTGGCCGTTACAATATAAATATAAATAGCAAAACCCAAGTACACCTAACTGCATGTTCATCACACCTGACCTCTCGTTCCCCTCCCTTGACCACGACCTCCCCAATGCCCCAAAATGTATGCTCCTCTGTAATGTGCCATGCTCACTAAGAGTGCTACATAAATTAACAACTATTTTCAATGTTTCAGGCCTTTTTAGAACATTCTCTTCCTTTCAGACATGCCGCCTGTTTGCTTCTGTCCGCAGTTTACAGCCCTTCCTATCTCAGAGACTGTCTGTCTCTATTAGGAGAAGCGATCACTCAGGGGGCTGCTTCTGTGGCTCAGCGTGTCCCACAGCAACCCCCCCCCCCACCTACGTCAAACTAACAGACTTTATGGTAATGAATCTGAGCATTTCTCCCATGCAAAGCAATTTATATAAACCTGCTCCCTGTTGCTGGGGGAGGGAGGTGTCTTTAAAATGATTTGGGCTTCCCTAGCCATATGGTTTAAGAACACCAATTATATTATTAGTTACGGGGCAGAGAAGGGAAAAATATATACTTTAATAAGTAAATTTGTTCAAATAAGTATCAAACCAGTGACTGTGCATATTGGGACAGATTATGGATGCAGAATTACAGAGACTGCCCAATCTACTTCTCAAACAGTATGTAAAATTGGCAAGAAACAGCAGGCAGGGCTGCAGGGGGCTTGAGATTCATAATAGCACAGGACTCTCATTTCATAAAGCCAGAGGCAGCTGGAAGAATGTGAGAAGTCTGGCTTCGGCAGCACAAGGCAGGATCTTTCACACGTCACTGGCCATAACCCAGATTACAGGAATACCAGAGAACAGGGAGAAGAGCAGGGCCAAATTGAAGGTAAACAACTTTAGGAATGGTTAACTGACAGACAGCACATGATGCATGTGGAGGCAAAGGAGGCTAAGGCCATTTAACCTAGAGGAAAATTCCATTCTTTGACCCCAAAAGAGATGGATCTGCCTTGTTTCCTTTAGTGCAATATCCTTCAGTATGACTGAAGGCGAGGCTGCCCCCCATGTTGAACTATTCCAGGGGAAATCAGTCAGTATTCTGCCTCTTGCCTTGACACAACACCACAGGGAAGGATCATGGGACCTTCATTCAGTCTCACTGCTCACTTTACACTTGCATCTGGAGAATAAATACCTGGGAAGAGGGAAAGGGGGGAAGTGAAGAACCTCACGCACACTAATGGTATCACTTCTCTATAGCCACGAAGTGGAAACAGCATGAAAACACTTATCTGAATGTAAGGAAATGAACGGCTTACCTTACTGGAAACCAGCTTCACATTTCCAGATGCCAGAGCCACGGCTGTGTCCGCCATAACCTCCGCTTTGATGGATCCCAGCCCCCCTGTGGCACTGGTCTTGATGAAACTGTCCAGCACAACATCGAGCAGATCTGTTATCTGCGGGGGGAGGGGGGGGAGAGACAACCCAACAAGAAGCAGGTTCACACCGGCTGGTTTGCACCTGGACAGCTGGAGCTCACTAAAGGTGCCTCAAAACTAGCGACAGAAGAAACCACTTGGACTACTTTCCAAAGCTCAGCATACTTTTGCAAGACGAAAATGTATCTCCCGGCACACTCTGGCACAGCTGTCCTTGAAAAAGAGCAGTTTGTGTCAGAGTTCTCTCAGCCCCACCCACCTCACAGGGTGTCTGTTGTGGGGAGGGGAAGGGAAAGGAGTTTGTAAGCCGCTCTGAGACTCCAAGTGAAGGGCGGGGTATAAATCCAATCTCTTCTTCTTCTTCTTCTTCTATCTCACACTTCCTCCAAAGAGCTCAGGGAGGCTTATGTGGTTCTCTCTGCTGCCTTTTTATCCTCACAACACTGCACTGAGGAAGAGGGAGCTTCATGACAGAGTGAGGATGTGAATGTGCCCCCCCCCCAGTCTTAGCCCGACATTCTCACCCTCAAGGTGGTTCACCCTCAATAAGACTGCTTGGCTGTCAAATCCGCAGGGAGAAGTGGCTCACGGGAGGACGTGGCATGGGTAGCAAGCGTCTGTCATGGCCTCCCATTAGCACCACTTGCTGTCTAGAAGAAGACATGGGGGTCTTCTACAGCCTATCAGGGAGTTGGGCAGTGTGGCAGATGAGGCAGGAAGCACTCCACACCATGTTGCTGCCACACACATTCGAGACGGGCTGCAGAGCCAGTGGAGCAGCAGAGGTACACCAAACCTGGACACACCAGTCACTACGTGACGGGAGATCCCCCCCCCCAGCACCACCAGAAAATCTGCAGGACTGCTCACACATTTCCCTACTGGCGTGTCAAAATCACGAGCAGGGAAGCAATCAGAACGCAGCTGAAGTCCTTCCGTGTGAACGCAGCCAGAGGAAGGTGTGACAGCTCGGAGGAGGAGCACAGGCGCATCCTGAAGGTCAAAAGATGAACCGGCAGTATCTCCAGTTCAAAGGATCTTATGGCAGCTGGGCTGGGAAAGACTGAAGACTGTGAGACTGCTGAGCTGCTCTCAGACAAAACAGCCAAACACTGAGCTAGTTGGACAGAGAAAGCGTCAAAGCTTTCCGTTCACGTTCAGATTTAGGACAGGTCACAGACCAATGATCCGACTCCAACACAGCTTCCTGCAGTGGTGGTTCCGGGCCTGCGTTTTGCAAGGCACCAAGGACTCCCTTCAGCTACGTTGGGTCCTACAACCTCTTCCACCAAGTCTTCCCTCAATGGAGAGAGGGGCCTTCCTTCAACAAAGGAAGCCTTTTCTCCAACAGAAGAAGCCTTTCTGAATCAGAAAAAGTAATTCTCCGCTGAAATAAGTCTTTCTTTCTTGAAGGTGGACTTCACAAAAGACAGTCAAAAGACCCATCTTGGCTGAAGAGAGTCAAAGGATTACACAGATCCTTTGCCTGGAGTGCATTCACTACCTCATGTTTGTGTGACTTTTCCAACATTAAAGACACATTTCTGAGCATCTTCTAGCCATGGGCCTGATGATGGAAATGGCTCTCAGTGACCATGACCACTTGATGTAAGAAACTCATGATGGTCTGTCTCACCAGGCACCAGTTCAAGCATCGGAATAGGGTCTGAGAGAAACCAGTTCCAGTTGCTATTCAGCAGAAAGTTACCTGGTTGAACATTGGGTAAGTCACATCCTCATAGCCTAACCTACCTTTCAGAGCTGAGGAGAAGATGAAATGAGAAGAAGGAGGAGGAGATTGGATTTATACCCCACCCTTCACTCGGAGTCTCAGAGCGGCTTACAAACTCCTTTCCCTTCCCCTCCCCACAACAGAGACCCTGTGAGGTAGGTGGGGTTGAGAGAGCTCTGACAGAAACTGCTCTTTTTCAAGAACACCTCTGACAGAACTATGGCTTGCCCAAGGTCACACCAGCAGCTGCAGGTGGAGGAGTGGGGAATCAAACCTGGTTCTCCCAGATTAGATTCTACACACTTAACCACTACACCAAACTGGGAAGAAGAATCGGGTACCCTGTGCTCAGGTCCCTGTAGGAAGGGTGAGATGCAAATGTCTTGGGTATCCAAGGCTGGTGAACAGCAGATATGGCCGAGCCATGGCTCAAGAGCCACATGGTTCTCCCAAGGAGGTAAAGAAAATAAGCAGATAAGCCTCCCGCCTCTCCCCACACCCTGCTTCCCCTTGGGATAGCAGCTGAACAGTCACAGCACAACCTACAGCACTGCAAGGAACGATGTCTTATGGGTCACACGGCCAGACTGCAAATCAGAGAGAGCAGATTCTGGAAGGCACTGGGAGGAATGGAGAAGCGTGTGAACTTGATGCTTCCCCCCCCTCCCCCCCCCCCCCCAACACTGTTGACTGGGAGACCTCTACGGGGTGATAATGATGTGTGGCATATGTTTCAAAACACACAAGCAGATGTTGCTCATTTGAGCCTTGTTCTAAGACCACGCCCCACACTTTGCAAATGATGTTTTCAGTAGGAAAAATTCAAATAATACCTAATCCACAAACATGCTAAGTGAGCCGCAAACCTTCCTCAACTATGTTGTCGCCCGCCCTCCCCCTCCCCCAGTTGAACCGAAACAGATGATAACCAGGAACAAACTTATCATTCTTTTGATCTGTTAAAAAAAAATGTGTCCTCACTATTTTGCATGCTAATTTAACAAACCACTCCTATATAGACAACCATGGTATGTAATTCCATTTCATCGTCTGAGGAAGTGTGCCTGCACACGAAAGCTCACACCCTGAATAAAACTTTGGTCCTAAAGGTGCCCCCCCCCCCCCCGCTGGACTCTAGCTTTGTTCTCTTCCTCAACTATATCAAATTGTACAGGCAATTCTGGCAGCCGAATATGGAAATGTGGGCATCTCCCATACTAGATGAGGACGGACAACAAAACCCAACAAGTGACCCTTAACACTGCTGTGGATGCTGAGAAGGAGTGGAGGAAGAGAGGGGTTTAACGCTGATTTATTCATTTAAAATATTTTTCTTCTGCCTTATCTCCTTATAGAATAGAAGACGTATAAAGCCTGCATGTTTTTCCAACTCTTGTCAAAACAGGAAGCATAACTGCTTGCTAATATTCAAATAACTGTGGGGAACATAAGCTACATACAGGTGAACAATGGAAAACTCCATACCTGTCCCAGACTCCCCCAGATTTTGGCCTGAATGGAAGGGTACATCTGTTTCTCATTTATGGTCATTGTGATAAGTTTATCGAGAATTGCCGTAACTCGCTGCCGTTTGGCATCGTCGTTGTGTTTGCAGAAACGAACCAAATTTGACAGCCAAGGCGTCATGTATTCCAGACAGAGGTGTTTCAGTTCAATACCTGAAATGAAATATTGTGGTGAATCAGAAGCCCAGCAAGGGTCATTCCCCTTGTTATGGGAAGAATTCTGTGCAAAAGTTTTTGGCAGCATCTACAACAAAGCCTAGGAAAATGAACACAAAGTCAAGTCACATAACGTGGAGTTGCTCTAACACCCAAGTTCCTTTCAGAGAGCTGATTAAATATGAGGGGAAAGGGAGCAGCCTCCGGTCTGCCTCAGGAGGAGCGCGGATGGTTGTGCCTGGAGCTCTGCCTGACAGAGAGAGCAGAGCGGGATCAGTTCTGCCTCTGGCAGAGGGAAAAGTCGCTGGATTCGTAGGCCTGCTGTCTGTGGTGAAAAGCAGACCTGTAATATTTTAGTCTGCCTCTTGGAGAACAGGGCAGCTTGGTGGAGTGAGACGCTCCTGCATTTGAAAGGATCTAACCTGGTGTCTAAGCTGGAAAAGCTTGTCAGAAACTGAATCTAAAATCGATCCTGAAGCTGTACCCAGTAAATAGATCTATATGTCTAAAAGCCAGCCAGCCTGTATGCCTAAAAGCCAGCATTAGGAAGTCTGGGGCCTGCTGAAGTGCTCTTTTTAAATTTCTGTACATAAATAAGCCATTCTGGCTGTGCTTTCTCAACTCCTACCTCAGTGCTCCACTCACACTCCACAAAATTTACCTCACGGCACCAACACCTGACGCCTTTATACGTGCTACCACATATTCTAAGGCTGGGAAAGAACTGTGCAAAGGTCGTATATGAAACAGCAAGATCCTCCAAAAAGTGAGGAGGCCCATGGTTTGGGTGGGGGGGGGGGGGGTAACTACAAGAACCAGATCACCAGAAGAGCTTAACATAGACCTTTGGATCCTAGGCAAAGAGAGGTATTGTCAATATGGGGGGGGGGAGATCTGAGGTCTGCTATTTTGCTATTCACAGAGGCGGGGGGCTTGCAGGGACTTGCTGGGGGGGGGGGGAGATCTCCTTTCCC
>NW_015173123.1:1296981-1311738 GCF_001447785.1 Gekko japonicus | reverse complement strand
TTCCCTGCCCTGAAAACCCCAATAGCCTTTCCCCTTTTCCTGCTTCTTTTTCTCCTTCCCACCTACCAGCCAGCCTACCTTTATCTGTCCCCCTGTCTTCACTTTCACTGCTTCAGTCCCCAATAGCCTATTCCTGGAAAAGCCATGTGTGGTGCCAGCAGCCATGCCCAGTTGTGCAGTGGGGAACTCACAAGGATCGTTGTGGGGCACCTCACTTTCCCCTGTATCTCCCTTTCCTTCTCCTGACAGTCCCCACATCCTCATTTTTCCCTGCTTACACCTTTCTCCTTTCCACCCATCGACCAACCAACCTTATATCTTCCCCCTTCCATCTTCAGCTATTTTTATTTACTTCATTTATACCCCACCTTTCTCAATGAGAACCCAAAGCAGCTTATATCTTTCTCCTATCCTCCATTTCATCCTCACAACAAATCTGTGAGGTAGATAAGTAAAGTTCCATGGCACAGCAAAGATTTAAACCTGGATCTCCCAGATCCTAGTCTGAAACTCAAACCACTATGACACATAGCTTTTGTGAAGTGGATGGCTTCTGGGGGGTGGCTGCAGTTGAATAGTAGCAAGCAGCCTGGCCTGGATGAGTCATGAAAGTCATGCGGTAAAAAGTCACTCAGTGGCTGCTGAGATTCCTGGCCCTGAGGAACCCTCCTGCCAAAGGTCAAAAGCCCTGGAAAAGCCTTGCCCCCTCTCCCTGCCTTTTACTGACAAAAACCAAGGCTTGTAGGCTGGCAATACTGTTATGGCTGCTTAGCAACAGTGATAACAGTCACTGAGCGTGTTTGTTTCTTAAAGCTATAGGCATTGCTTCTAGTAGGTGTGTGTGTAATATAAACCCTAATGTTTTGTGGGTTGTTTTTGTTTGTTTTTCCGATTTCAGACTTTTCTGCAAACCTGGGTCTTTTCTCAGATTTCAAGATAGATTTATTTATTTATTAAATTTGTACCCCGCCCTCCCCGCAAAGCAGGCTCAGATCCATGTTATCTGTTCATGGACCAGTGTCCGAATTTAAGTATGTACATAACTGTGTGCTTACTGCTAAGAGAGAGAGAGAGAGAGAGAGAGAGAGAGAGAGAGAGAGAGTGTATGAGAATTAAGTTGAGCCAATGATAGGCGTTTTACCAATGTGTTCTGTCACTATGTACAGGAATTCTCTCTGAAAAGCTTTTAAGCTATTTCACATGCCCATTGAGGAAGACTAATCCTAAATGGGGAAACAGATGGATGCATTTGCTGAAGAAAGGACCTTCAAGAGAATGAAATAATAAGTTACCAGCAATCTACATATGTGTGTTTGTACATAAGCAAAGCCAACAGCCCCGAGCTCAGGAGGATATGTCCATTGTAAGAGCTGGATTTCGAATTACTCTGTACTTTGGACTTGATAATCTGTGATGTGATAATTTTATTCAAGGAAGATGGAAAAACTCACTTAAATTTTAAATTGTCTCCTGGAAGCGTATCACTTTCCTACATTCCAGCAGAAGGATTGCGAGCGTTAAAAAGACTAAACATTTGTTTTAAAAGAAATGTTATCTTTCACATTTCTTTTCTTTGTTTCTTTCTTTTTTTGGAGTGGAGTGAAGTTTCCCTAAAAGCAGCCACCAGCAATGACAGAGTGCTCAAAGTATTTCCAATGACGTGATCTCGGCTTGGCACTGGGCACCACCAGGCTGCTGTCTGTCTGTCTCTTGACACTGCCTGGCACCAGAGCCCTCCACTAGGCCTACGGATCAGCACACAGAACGGGCAGTGACATCAGAAAAGAGGCACCTATCAGCAGGCTGCTGGTTACCTTGTTAATGAAACCCGCCCACACAGGAGGAGGAGGCTAAACCAAAAAATTCCATGAGATGCCTCAGTTTATGACTTTGCTAACAAAACTGGAACTTTAAAAACATATGCTATTTGCGTTTTCACAAAGCTACAGAAATGCTGGGAGAAAATCTTATAATTGCAAACCACATCAACAAAACAAAGACTTCAACAGGAAGGAGGACTTTTTTTTTTTAAGGAAAGCTCATAGAAGACAGAAATGAAAGGAATGGACATGCTCAGAAAAACATTCTTCAAGGACAGGGTGGACTGGCAACTACTGGTCAGCAGGAGCATTAACAGGAATAAGAGAACAACTGCTGGAGAAAGAACAGCATGGCAGAAAATTATGCACCTTGAAATCACAGCAATCAGTCTTTCCATAACACATACTTAAGCATTTCATTATAAACACGAACAAAACAATTATATATTTCTTTCAGTGCTGGCATTATGTAAGATGGTAAGAGGTGCCTACTGGATCAGACCACTGAGGGTCCACGTCAGTGTTCCCTCTAAGCTGAGTTAGTGTGAGATAGCTCACAGTTTTCTAGCCTCCGGCTCGCATATTTTTGTCCTAGCTCAGGAAGGAGGGCTCCAGAGCTAACTAATTGATGCAGTGGCCAAATCGCTTGCTCACAACTTTGATGCTAGGAGCTCACAAAGTAGGATTTTTGCTCACAGGACCTCATGGCTTAGGGGGAACACTGGTCCACGTAGTCCAGCATCCTGTCTCACACATGGGCCAACCAGTTCCTCTGGTAGGCCAACACACAGGTCACAGAGGCCGAGGCCTTCCTCTGACGTTGCCTCTTGGCCCTGGAATTCAGAGGTCTTTTGGTCATGGTGGCTAGCAGCCACTCTGCCATGACTCTGACTAATCCCATTTTAAAGCCATCCACGCTTGTGGCAGCAAAGTTCACAATTTAATTACTTACTGAGTAAATAATTTTCTTTTTATCTTTTAATCCATTGCCCATCAACATCATCAGGTGCCCCATCATTCTACTATTATGGGTCTGGGACAAAAAGCTCTCTAGTCATCTTCTCCACCCCATGTATAATTTTATAAACCTCTCTCACATCCCCCATTAGGTGCTGTCTCCCTAAACTTAAAAGCACCAGGCTCTTTAGCCTTTACTTGTAGGAGAGGCATTCCAATCCCTCGGTCTTCTTGGCTGCCCTCCCCTGTACTTTTCTCAACTCTGAAATGCCCTTATTGAGACATAATGACCAGCACTGTACACACAGCATTCCAAATGAAGCCACACTATGGAACTACACAGGACATTACAATACTGGTTGTTTTATTTTCAATCACTTTCCTAACAATACCCAGAACGAAGCCTGCCGTTTTCACACCTCCTTATATAAAGGTCACACAGTTAACGTACGGAGTTCAGGGCTCCATGAAAGCTTCAGATGCGAAAGTAAATACCATGTGAGTTAACATTTTCAGCGAGTTACTTACTGTAACTTCAAGATCTCTTTCCATGGCTCAGCCAGTTCAAACTCCATCAGCACATAAACATTTAATTCCAGTGTGCATCACCTTTCCAGTGCACTTCCTTTCCCACGTTGTTACTCTACTCATCCAATCTGGAGAGATTCTTTTGGGACTTTTCATAATCTGCTGCGGTTTTCATTGGCTTGAATTATTTGGTATTATCTGTAAATTTATACTGCTCACCCCTTAATTCCAGATTATTTATGAACAAAGTGAATAGATCTAGTCCCAATATTGTTTCTTGTGGGATCACCAGGGCTTATATAAAGGTCACACAGTTAACGTACGGAGTTCAGGGCTCCATGAAAGCTTCAGATGCGAAAGTAAATACCATGTGGCCAGTTTGTGAAGTAATTGTTTTTATAAGCATCACTTCCCCGAAGCTACAGAACTGGTTTCTAATGAAAATATGCTCTTTTGATTTCCTTTGAGAGGCTATTTGTATTATGGCTGCTAACAGTGTAAGGTTTTGATGAAGTCTGGGTATATCTATGATTTCAAAGCAGTAAGTAATCATGAATAGTATAATTCTGTTTTGTCTTTTACATACACACTCGAAAGCCAGTTTCGTCACAGATTGCGATGGAGAAGAAACAAAGCAACTCTACTTACTAGATTTGCTGAATCCAGAAATGCATTCTTCCAGAAACTCTAGGGTAAGGTGTGGTTCGTTAGCTGCCAGGGTCTTACTGATAGAGACAATAAAAAGGGTGTTGTTGGCAGGGATACACAGACCCGAAGTCTCCAGTAACTGGCCCTCTATCTTTAAATTAAAGGTACAGGTTAAGGCACAGAGAAGATTATAGGCTGCGGACCTGCAACAAAGAATACGGGATGCATTTTAAAAAAATGTTTCCTCGGGGCAACCTGCAAAAGCTATCCTCAGAAAACAATTTCACAAAATTAAGTTCAGAGTTACTTTCAGATCTTCTACTTTTTTTCTTGCATTACTAAAATACTTTGTTTCCCACCTTTCCATTAAAATCTTCAAAAGAGATTGACAAGGACACAAAACACAGACTAAAATCACAAAGCAGCAGCAAAGAAGAGTAACAGGGGCAGCTACCCATTTCAAGGCAACAGAGAGATCCTAAAAGAGCAGCTGTGACTTGGTGTATCAATGAGCAACCAACATGCGCCTCCCTTTGGAAGGGAATTCCACAGTTCTGAAGGTATTTCAGAAAAGCCTCTCTCTCAAGTTGCCATAAGGGGTAGGCAACCCCCCCCCAACCCACTAGTTGTTCTGAAAAATCCTGGACCCCAATACTGGTATGCAGGGGTCTTTTCCTAGAAAAAGAGCTGCAGGAGCTCATTAACATACGGTATGCTAATGAGCTACTAGGCGATTAGCATAATAGCTCATTAGCATATGCAACACCCCCTGACTTTACCGGAAGTGATGTCAGAAGGGAAAGCAAAAGGGGGGGGGAGAGGCATATTCAAAAGCCTCCCCTTCCCTGGGGGGGGGGGAGCGAAGAGAGAAGGGGTTTAAAGTTTAAACCCCTTCTCACTAGAGTTGGGCCACAGAAGGAGGAAAGAGGGAAGGAAAGAGAGAGAGAGTAGAGAGAAGAAAAGAAGGAAGGAAAGAGGGAAAGAAAGTAAAGAGAGAAAGAAAAGGAGGGAAAGAAAAGGAAAGGGGAAGGAAGAGGGAAAGAAAAAGGGCAAAGAGATGGGAGGAGGCTCTCCCCCCCCCAATCAAGCCTCCGTTACCCCCCACGGATCCCTCACTTACCCCGGGAGGTGGCGGGGGTGTGTCTTCTGGCTTCCCAGGGCCACAGCGCTCCGGCGCTGGTCCTGGGAGGCGGCAGGGGGGCCTCTTCTGACCTCCCAGGGCCACAGCGCTCCGGCGCTGGCCCGGGGAGGCGGCAGGGGGCCACAGTGCAGGGAGCTGGGGGCGGGGCTTGCTGCCACCGCCTCCGGCACCTGAGCTCCCAGAGCAGCACTCCGGCTCCAAAAGACCCCTGCTGGTATGGTATTTGGATCCAGGATGTTTTGGAAACCCCAATTTTTTTCGGGTCCAATACACCCGAGAAGAAAAATACCCAATTTAAAACAAAAAAAGCCAGCCCACCCCTGGGGCTGGCTTGGATTCTCCTGCAGCGTAGTTTAGACCCCACCGCAGGAGAAGCTGGCCCCAGGATCTACTTGCAGCGGGGAGGTCTCTCCCTGCTGCACAAAGACCTGGCTGGGAGGGCTTCTCCTGGAAGAGGAGCCAGTTTAAGTTTAAGCTCTCAGCTCCTGCTACCCCGGCTCATCCTGGTCTGGCTCCTCCTGCAGCCATTTGGTGCAGCTGACTATACTCAAATAAAAGCCGGGGGGAAGCGGCTTTATTCAGGCTCAGCTGTACTGGTAGCTGATCAGATTCTCTGATCTTTATTTGGCTTAAATACTAACCAAAGAAGACCGGTATTTTTCTGGCACTAATTAGGGCTTGTATGGCTAGGCTGATACAGGTGCCGTTCCAACCTGAGCTGCCATGCAAATCAGCACACAGACCCCAAATTGAACCCCTGGGCGGACAGGGGGTGAGCGGCGGAGGGTCATCAACATATACAGACAAGGCTGTGCATGAGGCAATCTGCCCCACCAGTTCCGAAAGCAGAGCTGCCTCAGACAGCCTGCCCTCCCCTGCATTAGTCATAGTGCTGTGATTGGACCTGGCGTTTCAGGCGGGGGGGGGGGGGGGGAGTGCCCCCTGCCAATCCCCCTTCCAGCAAGATGCCAGCAGTGATTACTAGGCTGGTTCAGGAAACCACTGCACATGCCCAGCAACACATACAGTGCCACGGTGTCACCCTCCAGGCTGGAGTAAGGAACAACAGTTCCTGTGTTCCTTGAACAAGGCTCCTGGTTAGCCAAGCTGTGTGCCTCTGTCCCTTTAGAGACCTTGCTGCTGCGTTCTGCTATGAGCAGACCACAACAGCTGCTGCCTGCAAGCCGGATAGGGCTCCTCTGAAGGTGGAAGCAGAAGTCCTTCCCACTGGTGTCAGATCCTGCCTGTGCACCAGAAGAGGTACTCTCCCGGATGTGCAGGTGGCCAAGCCTCAGAATCACCAGAGGATACCCGAGACAGTCCTTAAGGAAAACAGCTCCTGTAACAGATACTCAGGAGAAGTGAAGGGATCCGTACCGTAGACTTGGGTCTGAGCTTCCCAGATTGAGCAGCGCAATGTTCAGCAGCGTTCCTGGCACGTCCTTGGGGCGGATTTTTGTGTGCTGTGGGATGGAGTCTGGCTGTGACAGCTCCCACCGTGTCCGTATGTGAATGATGGACTGGACGATGGCTTCACACTCCTGGTGCATGAAGGTGAGAGGGGTGCCTTGGTTGGCAATGGTTAAGGTGAACTGGTTCTCATCCACCAGGCAAATCTCTTCTATTTCAGAGGCATAGTAAATATCATTCAAGAAGACAGTCTGGCCCAGGACTCTTGTGCGCTCTGCAGAAGTTACTTGGACGGCAGTAGAACCAACCTGCATAAAGGGAGGAAAAGAAAAAGAAAAGGATTTAATTTGTACAGGGAAAAAAGCACAAAACAGGATCACATACTATAGTTCCCTTAAAGAGATTAAGGTAGTAGTTCCTAAACATTTTGAATCGGACCCAATTTACTGGACTTTTCAAGACTTTTTTCAAAAAGGACTCTACGTTTTGGGATCCGCACTATTTTCTCTCCCCCAACATTAAAAGCAGAAAACAGATGAAGATGGGTAGCCGTGTTAGTCTACCTGTACCTGTAGTCACTGCTCACTACGAAAGCTCATACCCTACCACAAATTTTGTTACTCTTTAAGGTCTTACTCTTTTCTACTATTAAAAGCAGGAATCCCACATCAGTTAACTCTCAACATGTTTATATATTCCTTTGTTCAATTTTTATAAGGTTATTTAGAAAATTCAGATGCCATCCCTCCTGCAGGAGAAAGACGCAACAGGCCATTACACACACCATGCAGCGGTATCTTTTTCACCCATCCACATTTAATAACTGGCGTGGACACTGCAGCCCCAGTTACAAGTCCTGATGAAAAGGAGAAGATGATGAGCTTGTGTTATTAGAGGGATACAAAAGGAGGAATGCGGAAGAGACGCATAGTGAAGCCAGGAGGGGGGGGACCTGCCCAAGACCCACGTCTGGCTCAGGAGTCAGGGCCAGCTCTGGAACAGAAGCAAACCATGCTGGGACTGCGGCCATGCTGCCCACTGCGCCTAAACTCTGGGCAAATGCACCACAAATTCCTCACTGATAAAAAGGGAATCCTGAAACCTGCACACAACTGTGATCATTTTCACAGTTTGCCTTGCAGATTTTATTTTTCTTCCAGGACTGGAAAGCAGGGGGAGGCGCTGCAATTGACATGCCTCGAATGCAAATCCCACTTGAGGGCCCCCAACCTTTCAAGATTCTACCAGGCATTGCCCATACACCTTCAAGCCTATTATTGTAGCCTTTACTTTAGATTCAGATTATCACATTTTTCTCTCTCATTTTCTTTACTGACAAAAATTAAATTGTTTAAATATATACATTGCACACTCACCACAATATCTTTTCATATAACTAAAATTCTCTCAATATATATATAAACTGTAACTAATTATATCAACACACAAACTTCTTTTCTGACATCCTTATTGGGAAACCTTCTATTCCAGTACTGAATAAACAGTAACCAGCACTGTGTGAATAAAATCTAGATGTCCCTGTTACTGAATGCTTTTCCTCTGAGAACTGACAGTTTATTTATTACCAGGGCATGCCAGATTCTGTGTAACCAAGGTTCCATGCTTGACAAAGTTTGTTTTTTCCAATGCTGAGTAACATCTTGGCCGACATGAGTATATGTCTCAAAAGATATGGTCGGCCTTCATACTTCTTTCTAGAACAATATCCTAATAAATATGATAATGGAGACATTTCCAAGTTAACACCTAATATTTTGCAACTTGAATTATGTTATCAGTTTCACTTGGCATTTCCAACATTTTATGTCCAAAGGAGCCTTCTTTGATTCTTACATCGCCGGCAAAGATTAGATGAACCCACCAACACTTTCGCCAGTCAACTAAGCATATAATAACATCTGTAAATAATATCTTTAAGCAATTATCTCTGATTTTAACATTTAAATTCTTTTAAATTAAAGAAAACTGTTGGGTTTTTTTAAAGGTCCAGTTATTTGTATGAGGTCATTAGCAGATAGGGTTGCCAAGTCGGGTGTTGCGCCGCAGCGGGGGACTCCCGGCTGGCGTCTGGAGCTCGCGAGCGCGTGCTGCACACACGTCACCCGGAAGTGATGTGACGACGCCGGGCACACTGGGGGCGGGGCCACGACCATCCGAGGGAAAACCATAGAGTGACACGCACGTTGGGGTGGAGCTCCCCCCGGGGCCCAATCCGCTGGCGGCGGGGAACGGGCCTCTGGGGCGGGGGGACTTGGCAAGCCTATTAGCAGAAAGGGCATGATTTTCTGGGTCTCTTGGGGCAGAAATGGAAACAGGATCACAAAGTAGACACAGCCTCGGTTTCTTAATCTTGAGGGTGGGAAACTCAACAAAAGAGTTCTAGGGTTGAAGACATTACAAATTTTTTTAGACTGATGTATTGTTCATACAGATAGCTGGCTAAATATTATTGATTTATATTATAAACTGAAGGCAGAACACTGAGTCCATCGGGTGCCAAAGAGGCTATCTTTATGGTTTCAGAGAATTCCCATTCTATTGTTCTGTCTTTTTAACATTTTACTCGGCAGAAAGACTATGGGGCAAATGAAGCAATGAATATTCAAGTACATTTTGGCTACTCTAAGCACTGAGTGGCAGGTATTATCTGTTGGAGGAAGAGCCACTTAAGTTGGAAGGTCGGCTCCTTCGGGTGGAGGAATATATCTAACTTTGCACAGCAGAGCAGTAGGATACATATTAGCATTTAGATTTGTTTTTTCCAAAATAAAAACATAATTTAGAAAAGAGGGCAGGGAATTCTGCAGCCAATACTTGCACAACGCAGTCACAGTGTCCACACACCCTGATGATACATGGAGGGAAAGGTGCAGCATCACACAGGACTCACTTTGATAGAAACTTTGGTATCCTTGTGGGCCAGCTTGAGAGCGTTGTGGAACACCTTGAGGTCTTCTTCCAAGGCCAAGGTGGCAGCCGGAAGTTTCTGCTGCTCATGCTCGATGTGCTCCGCCAGTTTCCCAGGAGAGTCAATGAAGATAAGCCTCTTGCTGCCTTTGAGGCCTGTCAGGAGTCTCTCATGGTACTTGGTGTACTCCCTCACCCACGAGTTGCAGTTGTAGATGTAAACTGCAGAGACATTTTCGTAAGCAAACCCTGGGAACACCACGAACCACTTGGAAAGGAAGTCTGTTTTGAAACGGTTGCTGGGTCCGGCGTGAGTGAGATCCACCACAATCTCATATGGCTTGGCATAGTATGGCTTCAAAGTTAACAAGACGTGGTATATCAGCAGGTCTCCGTTGATCTGGCCGGTCTTGAATCTAGAAAAGAGAAAATCAGTTGCAAAGGAATGAAAGATGGGAGGCACACCTTGGCATGAGTCCTCCTGGCTAGGACAAAAACATAAAGAGGTCATCCCCTGGAGATTCCTGCAGAGAAATTAGCTCAGTAGTGACTTTGCTGGCAAGGTACAAACAGCCACTATTACCATTTGGGCTCAGATCATCCATCACGCGGGTGACAAGGTGGAATAAGGGCAAAGCTAAACGTTCCTCATGAAAAAGGCAGCAATTTCCAGTAGACGGGGCTGATCGCTCTATAAGGCATACATATTCAGACCCGAAGGGCCCTGATAGACATTTCACTTTCTAACCAAACTTCTTCAGAAGAGTAAGTAGTCCATCTACAGATGCCATTTCAGAAAAACAAAAAAAAAGTCCAGGGGCGTTAAACGGACCAACTCCCTCCTGCGCATTCTTCCCAGTATCTTCAGATCTAATGTGCCGTCCTTTAGGCACAAAGCAGGGGGTGCCATGGCTGGGGCACCCACCTGGTGGAACCATCTCTCCAAGGCAGTATTGCCAGGCCCTCCCACTGTCCCTGCCCTTCTGCTGAAGATCTTCTTGTTTCAAATACTTCCTGGATTTCTATTGCCCTCATTACTAACACGGGCTTTTAAGTAGTAATTCTCTTTACTATTATTATTGCTTCTCTATGGCTGCGGTCACACGGCTAGGAAAATGCGGGGGGGAAGCGCGGCAGTTTGTCCCAGGGCTAAGAAACGCGTGGTAGCATGAGCAGATGCTCCGGCGAGGTCCCGTCAAGGTACCGTGGCAAGGGGGGAGGTTCCGATCACACGAGGAGCTTACAGCGCGGCACGGAAGCGGCGCCGCGCGATCAGATCAGCAATCGCCAGGCGCCGCTTCCGTGGCAAACGGAACAATTCTTTTTTGTTAACGAATTTCACGCATGCGCAAGAGCGAGAAGGCGGGAGTGCGTGGCCCCACCATTGCGCACGAACGGAAACCGGCAGTCCATCACGGGAATGCGGAAGCTGGGAGCTGGGTTGAACGGAGAGGTCAACGGACGCCACCAGACCCCAAGAAAGGTCCGACGGACAGGCAATGGAGGGGGAGGGGGGATACCACAGCACAGCCACCCTAACCATCTGCGCGACAGTGGCCACAGCGGCCCTCCAGATGCAGCAAGCCTGCCTACAGGGGACGGGGGACATGGGTGCAGGCAGGAGACAGAGGACGGCCATCGCCACCACACAGCTAGGTAGCGGACTACGGTGCAGTAGGCGGTGGAAGAGCCGCAGAGGAAGACAGACACTTCAGCTCATCCGTCTCTCAGCGCAGTGTCCTAGCCGCCACTGGTGGGTGTACCCATGAGCCAAGGAATGGTGGGAAACCTTCGTCACCCATGTCTGGGGAGACGAGCAGTGACTGGAGCACTTCAGGATGTCCAGGTAACATGCTGAGGGTGTATGTCAGGGCCAGGCGGCCGTCCATGGCATGGGGGCCACAAGCGAGACCGCGGCCACTATTGTCAGAACAGAGGGATAGGGTTGCTGCCGTGACGGCCGGACCCGGATAAAGGCAGTACCATGTCAACTTCTAATCGCAGGTCCACATTCATGTGGCTGGTGGATGCCCTCCGGGACACACTGCAGCAACAGTGTACGGAGATGCGTGAACCCGTGTCAGTGGAGGAACGTGTCGCAGTCGGTGTGTGGTGGATGGGCAACATCATGTCCTACAGAACCATTGGCCAGCAGTTTGGTCTCGCGCAATCCACCGTGGCTGGCATTGTGATGGAGGTGACATGGGCAATCTCAGAGCAGCTCCACCGCAGACAGGTGTACCTACGAAACCCAGATAGGGTGCAGACAGGAGGGTATGGGGAGGGGGAAAGATTGAGAGGCAGCTCCGTGGGCAGGGGGAGGTGGCAGGGAGATAGAGGACCAGCACCAGGGGAGGTGGCATCCCTCGCAGTAGCCCCCCCGGGTCCCAAGTGTGTGCGAGAGCAGTCACTCTCTGTGTGTCCATCATAGGTAATGAGGTCCTTCGCCGCCAAGGGCTTCCCGCAGTGCGTTGGCGCAATGGACGGTTGCCACATCCGTGTGCGAGTACCTGTCCACCTGGCCCACCTCTACATGAACCGCAAGAACTGCACCTCAGTACTCCTGCAGGGCACCGTGGACAATGTGGGCCGTTTCATGGACAGCGTGGTCGGCCAAAGTGGCCAAAGTCATGACGCACACCTTCTTCTGCGGTCGAACATCATGGCCAGAATGGAAGCGGGAGTCTACGTGCCCGGTAACCCCACCCGCACAATCGAGGGGGTCCCGGTGCCGCCACTCATAGTGGCGGATGCAGCATACCCCCTGCGACGCTGGCTCATCCCTCCCTACAAAGGCCACCTCAATGCACAGCAGGCGCACTTCAACAAGGTGCACGGCCGGGTGCGGAATGTGGTAGAGCGAGCCTTCGGCCGCCTGAAGGCACGGTGGCGGTGCCTGCTACTGGAGGTGCCGGTTGAGCTGAGGAATGTCAGTCCAGTCGCCGCAGCCTGTTGCATCCTGCACAATTTGTGCGAGGACCGCGGCCATGCAGTGTCAGAAGTGTTCACCGAGGAGGAACGAAGGGCACTTGCGGACGCAGAGTTGGCCCCCCTCGACCCGGACCCGCATACAGCAGACGCCGCAGGCGAGCGGGTGCGCGAGGCCTTGAACACATGGCTGTGGAGGAGAGTCAGGAGACCCTAGGGGGACAAAGGCCCCCCAACCAATGGCCACTGGCACCCGCTGGCAGTGACCAGACGTTGGGCCCAGTAGCACAGCAGGGGCGCCGGCCAACGGAACACAACGGAGGGCCCACCACACACCATTGACAGGCAGCTCACGCCATCCCCCTTCCCGTGTCCAGGCCCTCTAACCCTGCCGCCCCCTCAGTCACTCGTCCCCTCAGCCCTGGAGCGCACGTCTCCGCGCCGTCCCTGCAGCTACGTCCTACCGGGAGCTGAGCGAGCCGTCCAGCCCACCCCCCGCCCGAGGTCACTTACGGAGGGTTTCGGAAAAGCGCTCCAACGCGCATGCGCGAGCGTCGCCTTGCGCTCCTGCGAAAGGCGACATAACGCAGAACGGCCCATGCGCAGTCAGCAGTGGCCCCGAACCAGCATTCAGAGCCATGGCGTTTCCAACGAGGGGTGTGCTATGGCTCCCTGAGGAGGTAGAGTGCCTCCTCAGGGCACTCTATGACCTAGAGGCAGCCACACCCGTCGCCCATGTCCACATGGATGGACACGGGACCCATGTGTCTCAGGGGCCGCACTGGTGGTCCCCTGGGGCCTCCCCCTCAACGGGCCGCATTGACACACCAGCCTCCCAAGGTCCGGCATGCCGCATGACAGCTGTGGTCTTTCCAGCAGGTGGCCAGGCGGAGGAGGAGGAGGCAGCAGTGGCCACGGCCGGGTCCACCGTGGTCATCAATTCGGCCCCTGAGTGCGATCCAGGTACGTCAACCCCCCTGGGGACCTGGTGGAGGCCGCATTGTCGGTGCATGGGTGTGTAGTCCCTGCAGGGCCCTTGGTGCACACGGCAGAGGGATGGAGCATGACTGGGTGTCCTGTCCCTGCAGGGGCAGGGCCGTCCCATCAGCCCTCATCACCAGCACGTGGGGGAGATCTGGCCCGACAGCTCACCACCGTGGAGGCGGCACTGCAGGGCCTACACGTGTCAGGTGGGTACGACACAGCCAGGAGCGGGTCGGCCCCCAGGTGGCTGATGCCGGATGGGACGTGGGTGTCGTGGTGTGGGCCCATGGCCCAGGTGTCTGTGGGCATGGAATGCGTGGGTGGCTTGGGGTGGCCATCCTGGTTACTGTGTCCGGCCCTATGCATGGAGGTCACTGCGGTAATGCCACTGATGTCGTGGTACCTGTCTTGTTTTGCCCTCAGTGGAACGGCATGACCGGCAGTTGGCAGAGCTGCGCCGCCTCTTCATAGAGCTGCGTCTGGACGGGGCCCTCCAGGAGCAGCGCAGAGAGGAGCAGGAGCGACGGAGGGCCCATCCGCCGCTGCCACTAGCTGTTCCCAGAGGACGCGCAGTCGAACGTGAGGGGGAGGCGTATGGGGAGGGCCTGTCCCAGGCGGAGACAGAGGAGATGACCTCTGATGAGGCGGAGGGCCCGCATCAGGCCATTCCGCCGGACCCACTGTGGGCTGAGGACAGGGGGTTGAGGGAGATGGGGAGAGTTCGGGCTGAGTTCATGGGTTGCCTTGTTTCTGATCTTCTTGTTGTTGCTCATGTTGTTGTTGTTTATGGTTGGGGTTGTCAGGGTATAAAGTTATTTCCATGACACGTGGTGTCTGCGTGGTGTGTGGCCCATCCTTCCCCGCGCCTTCCCCACCTCCCCCCATGGATTGAGGTGACGACACCTGAAGCTTTATCGTAGGGCACTTTATTTGGCAAGGCACCGGTACACAGAGGACACCCACCCCTGAGGGAGATGGTGGCCAAGGGTGGGCAGATGGTCCCTGCGTGACCAGGGGGTAATGGGCCGGCGCACTCTCGCAGCCACCCTTCGTTGGTCCCACACGGCCCCCACCCTACTGTGTGGGGGAGAACAGCTCTGTCTTCTTCCTTTTCCGGCTTGGCCTCCCAGTGTCCCCTGATTCCTGGCTGCTGGTGTCCGCAGGGTATGGCCCCGGGCCGCGCCCAGCGCCACGCCCCCTACCCACGGAGCCACGGCTTGCCCCTGGGCCCCGCCCGGCGGCACGCCCCCTACCCACGGAGCCACGGCCTGCCCCCGGGCCATGCCCAGCGGCACGCCCCCTGCCCACAGGGGTGGGGGTGGCCTGTGGGGCCTGGACCACGGGGGCCTCCGGGGGGTGGCGGGGGCGGCCTGTGGGGCCTGGACCACGGGGGCCACCGGGGGTGGCGGGGGC
>NW_015173123.1:1293799-1296652 GCF_001447785.1 Gekko japonicus | reverse complement strand
ACCGCGGGGGCCTCCGGGGGTGGCGGGAGCGGCCTGCGGGGGCTGGACCACGGGGGCCACCATGGCCGCGGCCCCTGGGGCACCCTGCGGGGGCTGGCCACAGATACAGACGGTCTCCACCAGCAGGGTGACGGCTCTTGTCAGCTCCACCATGGCCTGGCGCATCGCTCTCCAGTCCTCTCGGTCTTCTGCATTGCCAGCCTCCCGCAGGGCCACCACTTCCTCATGGCGCCTCTGCTCTGCCCTCCTGTCCCGTCTGCTCTCCTCCCTGTTCTGGGCGGCAAGCTGGTCTGCGACACGTTGTAGGGCCGAGACACGCCTCCTCCTGCTGGTGATCAGTGCTGCCCTCTCTGCAGGCATCAGGTCTCCCATACTGACATCTGGTGGCAGGCCTGTGGAGGTGTGGTACAACACACTTCGCGGTGGTGGCCCGGCCAGCACGCATTTGCCTGCATGCCATGGGGTCCAACCGCCCCGCCCTGTCCCATGCCCCCACTCACATTCTGGATGTCGTGGGCCGGCATCTCGCTCCCCCTCATCGTCGTCCTGTGATCCCTCTGGTGTTCCTGGGGGTGGAACATATGTATGTGGCGTGGGGAAGGTGTGCCCTGATGCCCAGTGCCCGGGATGGGTGGGCGTCAAGGTGGCCTGCGAGGATGTGCCCCATACTCTTGTGACTTACCGTGGGGACTTGCCACCGCTTGGTGGGCTGTGGTCGTTCCTTGGGGTGTTGCCACATGGGCACTGGGTTCCCCTCGTGGTGCTGCAACATATGACACCCATTTGGAAAGGGGGGGTTGACGGGCTGGTGGCATGGCCACGGGTGAGACCGGGTGAGTGGGATAGGTGCTGTCTTGGGGCGGTGTGGTGGCTGCTCTGTGTCCCTTGTTGGACCTGGGATGCTAGGGGGCACTGGCCCGGTAACTATGGGCAGCTGCTGTGACACCTACCTGCCTGGCTACTGCTGGATGGCCGTGGTTCTGATGTCTCCTGGGAGTCGTCGGGGACTGGGTCCCATGATGGCTGCTGTGAGGAGGTGGAGGGGCCCTCGGCGGTGGCATGGGCTGGGAGTGGCTCTGCTGTCTGCAGCAGCGGTGCTGTCCATACCTGTCTCTCTGTGTTGAGGATTTGGTCGAGCTCCTCATAGTAGGTACATGTGTGTCTGCAACCACCCGAGGTAGCATTCTGGGTCACGGTCTTCTTATATGTGAGACGCATGTCCTTGGTTTTCAAGCGGCACTCCTCTGCATTCTGCTTATGGCCTCGGGCTTGCATTCTGCTGGCCACCTCTTCGAACACCTCTATGTTCCTGTGGTTCCCCCTGGCCGCCCTTCCCCTCCCACGGGTGGCAGGGGTGGTTGATGCTGTTGGCGGAGGGGTCGCCGTGCTCGTGACTCGCCGTGGGGGCACTTGGTGATGGGATTTAGACGTGCGCTTCATGGGGACTGTGGGACAGGTCGCGTTTCCCTGCTTTCGGTTTCGCGATGGCGTGCGCTACTATGCGGGGTTTTGGAGCTTTCGCTTTTGCCTTCTTGCGCATGCGCGCTTGAGTGCTGTTGCGCAACCTGTGGTGGTGAAAAAAACATCCGACGGAACATGGGCGGGCGCCGGATGCCACGGGACTCTGCCGGCAACGCGATCACGCGCCCGCCCTTGCCCCGCGGTTTCTGGATACTAGTACCTCCGAGGTACTAGTTTTTTGCCACACGACTTTGCCGGGAAGCCTCTGTTGTTCCACGGGAGTGCTACGCTTCCCAGATGTGCCGGTGAGATCGCGCCCGGATACTCTGCCTGTCTTCCGTCTCTCTACCGTGGCTACTGTGCCGTGTGACCACAGCCTAAGTTTACTAAAGGAGGTTTTGTAGGTTTCAGTTGTGATTTTATTTTACTATAATGCTACTGTACTTATTTTATGTCACTTCACGTATCATCTGCCTTCCTCTTCAGGACACTACCTTGAGCATTTGCTGGAAAGAGACCGATCAATGTGCACTTGAGTAATACACACAAAATAACACTGGACTGTGACTGATCTTTTCCTGTAACGCAGGGATCCCCAATTGTTTTGAGCCTGTGGGCACGTTTAGAATTCTGACATGGCATGGTGGGTGCAGCAATAAAATGGCTGCCACAAAATGGCTGCTTCAGGAGGCGGAGCCTGCCACAAAAAGATCACCACTTCAGTAACACGGTGTAGACCCTTGTGCCGCGGTGGCAGCTGCTGCGAAAGCAGCATTTAAAAAAAATCTGCACAGCCAATCAAATCTCCAATTCTCAATTAGAAGTCTTGCTGTACAAAAACCCTACCTAGCTCTGCCCACTTCCTAATAACACTTGGTGAGCTCCAAAAAACATGTCGGCATGTTGGGGACCCCTGCTGTAAAGAATGGCTGTATAAACCCCTTTACTTACAAACAACATGCTTATCACAGCAGTCCGAAGACCATTTCATATGTTACAGTATAAAAATTGATATTTCTAAAGATGCACGCATATAGAAAGAAAATTGTTGACAACTGTGGCTCTCCAGGTACCTGAGCACATCCATCACACAGGCCTTCAAAACACCTTGGCATGAAATTCTGAATGTAAAATGTTGAACATAAATGCTTCCTAACAGAAGTAAGTTTTATAGGATTTTGTAAACATGTGACCCAAAAATTTTTCAATGTAATGAAGGGGGTGTGGGGAAGAAATATTTTTTATTTCATTTATTTTGTTATATATAATCACCTTTTGATGTATATATAATACAAGAGGGGGACCCGCAATACTTGCGAGGGGGGGAGAAGAGCCCCGTCTCCTCCACCCCCCGCCCCTCGATCTCCCGACTCCCGGGCCAAAATCTCCCAT
>NW_015173123.1:1246488-1293482 GCF_001447785.1 Gekko japonicus | reverse complement strand
AGGGGACACTCTGTGAGTTTTGGGGGGATTTAAACATCCCCCCCCGATTCTTTTTTTCAACTTTAGGATTTTTGTGCACACGTGGGGACCGCCCCACATGTGCAAAAACCTCTCCCTGCCCCCAAGGTGGCCCCGGAGCGCAGATTTAGATATACGCACGCACGGGGCCACTTCAGTATTAGTATATAGATATATATAATTATATTATGTAATCATTTTTTTCTTTTCTGTATTTTTTAATTATCTTTGTTTTGCAAAAATAAAAAATACTATAAAAAACACTCTTTTATCCCTCACATACAAACATTTGCAGCAGTGCATAAAAAAACTATGTCACTCTTGTGGGCAGGTGGTCCCTTGGAAACAACCAGTCACTTTCCAGGCATTCAGAAGTCACTTTCCTCTCCTCCTCCTGTAGGAACGGAAGATTTGTCTCACTCACCATGAATCTTCTTTCTCAGAGGTCCAGAGGTGGGGCAGTCTGGACCGTTGGGAAGAAGCTCCTCCTCCAGGCAGGCAGAGTCGCCACATAATTTATATGATTCCTGTAAGGGGAGGGCCTTTTCCCACCATCTCCAGTGTTGTCCTGAAGCAATGAGAGACCCCTCTCCCAGGAGCTGAGGCCCATCACCACCATGATGGGGCTGCCTTTGTCGCAAATCTGGAAGCTACAGCTGGTGCAGAATGCTGCGGCCAGGCTGTTGGTGGGTGCCCCTAGGTGGGACCACACCCGACCTGTACTGAAAGCACTGCACTGGTTACCTATAGCATACCGGATTCGCTTCAAAGTGCTGGTGCTTACCTTTAAAGCCCTACATGGTCAGGGCCCGACATACCTGAGGGACCGCATTTCCCCATATATTCCCCAAAGAGCACTTTGGTCGGGGTCACAACACCGGCTGGTGACCCCGGGCCCCAAGGAGGCCAGGCTCGAGGCAACGAGGGCCAGGTCCTTTTCAGTAGCGGCTCCTATCTGGTGGAATGAACTCCCAGAGGAGATCAGGGCCCTGCAGGACCTTGTGCAGTTCCGCAGGGCCTGTAAGACTGAGCTCTTCCGCCAGGCTTTCGAGTAGGAGTCGCCACTGCCACTACCACCACTGCTCCAGTACAGAGCGATACCGCCGGAGGGCCAGGTAACATCTATCTACGGCCCTAGTCCTCCCCTTCTGCTTGCAAGAGGTAGGGGAGTTTTATCTTTGTATATGATGTAATTGAATTTTATCTGTTTTATCTATTTTATATATTATATGCACTGTGTGCCATCTGTAAGCCGCCCTGAGCCCGTACGCGGCGAGGGCGGGGTATAAATACAATTAAATAAATAATAAATAAATAAATCTCTCTGTCACATCGTGTGCCAAGCCAACTGAGATACCTAATGCTAGGATACTAAGTCTAATGTGAATGTCCAGCATTTCCCCTAGGTCTCACCAGGCCAAGATGGGGGTCATACCCGTATAAGCCCAGGAAATTACAGCATGCCCTCACTGTGATAAGGCCTGTCCTACCCTTACCCTCAGGTGGCAGTAAACTGCCCCACCGAGAAGGAAGATTCACGGTAAGTGAGGCCAATCTTCCGTTCTCCAGTGATCCTTCCGTGGGGAAAAAGAAAAGCGGTTTGGAGGGATGGGTTTCTGGACGGAGACAGCATGCTGTAGGATCCTCTGTCCAAAGGCAGCCTCCGCCAAGGCCAGCCTATTGATTCTGTAGTGCCTTGTGAACGAGTGAGCGGACCTCCAAGTGGCAGCCTTGCAGGTGACCTCCAAGGAGGGAAAGGCTTTACATGCTGCCAAGGCTGCTGCCCCTCGGAGGGAGTGTGCCATGACTCCTGAAGGCAGATCTAGGCATGTGGACTTGTAGGCAAGAATTATGCATCCTCTAGCCCACCTACTAACGGTGGAGGTGGATACCTTGTTTGTCCCATGGATGACTTCCTGAAAGAAACAAAGAGCCAGTCTTTCAAAATGCTTTTAATTCTGTCCAAATAGAAACTCAAAGCCCTCTTCACATCTAACAGCACCACTCCTTTTCTTACAGGTGCTTAGGATTAGGACAAAAGGAAGGTAGAATTTACTTTGGGGGCGAAGGCCGGGATGGTGCGAAATAGCACTCTGTCATTACGAAAATCACAGGGCTCCTTGTCCAGTGAAAGAGCTCTAAGCTCTGATACTCTCCTAGCGGAGGTAATGCCTATCAGGAAGATAGTCTTAAATGTGAGCTCTTTAAGTAGGTGACCTAGCTAGGGTACTGAGAACTACGTTCAACTTCCATGTGGGAAAACAATGAGCCGGGGGGTTTTTTTTTGGGAAAAAAAAAAGGGCGGGGGGGGGGGGGGATGATCAAGGCAGTCCCCCTCAGGAACCTCTTCACATAGGGATGCTGGGACAGGGACTTCTCCTTCTTAGCTCCCTTAACAGCTGATATGGCTGCTACCTATCTTCTAAGAGTACTGGTGCTAAGGGCTTTCTCCATCCCTTCCTGCAGGAAAGACAGCAGGTATCCCAGCCTGGCTGTAAGGGGCATTGCCCACGCACCAAGTTTAGAACACCTGCCAAGTGTTATTATACACCCTGTTGGTAGACCCTTTCCTAGAGGCCACTAAGGTGTCAGTGACTTTGTCAGGGCAACCTATCTTCTTGAACAGTAACCGCTCAAGCTCCAGGCTGTGAGGTTCAGTAGTACGGGCCACAGGTGCAGAAGGGACCCCTGGGAGAGAAGGTCTTCCCTTATCGGGAGCTGCCATGGGTCTTAGCAGATCCTGGAACCATGCCCTGTGGTGCCAAAAGGGAGCTTCCAGAACCACCTTCGCCTGAAGGTCTATGATTCTCTGAAACACCCTCTGTATTACCTGTGTGGGGGGAAAGGCATAGAGCAGTCGGTCCGGCCACTCGCAGCTTAGAGCATCTATCCCTATGGCCCACTGAGATCTTGTCTTCAAAATGAATCCTGACACCTGGCAGTTCTGTTACGTTGCAAAGAGGTCCACTGACATCTCTCCGAATCTGCCATGTATCTGTAAGAAGGTTGCCTTGTTCAGCATGCACTCCGTTTGATCCAGCGCCCTTCTGCTGAGCCAGTCCACAACCATATTGGTGGATCCTTCCATGTGCAGCGCTTTGATCGACTTCAGATGAGTCTCCACCCATTGAAGCATCAGCTTTACTTCTGCATGGAAAGATATGGATCTGGTGCCCTCCCACCTGTTGACATAGGACTTTGCTGTTATATTGTCCGTGTGAACCAAAACGTGGTGACATGTCAGAATATCCCAGAAGGGCCAAAAGCCCTAGCTTGATCACCCTGCGCTCCAGCAGGTTGATGCTCTGAGATGCTTCCTTCTGGATCCAGTTTCCCTGCACCATTCTCCCCTGAGAGTTGGGGCCCCAGCCTGTGAGACTTGTGCCCAAAGTCAAAATTACTCTCTTCAGTTCCCTTAGAAAGGTCTCCTCCAGGAACCTGATGAGGTCTGTCCACCACTGGAGGTCCTGAATCAGGGAACTGACTGGCACCTTGGCACAGGTTGGGGGGGGGGGCAGATCGCTATGGTTCTGCTGCAGTGCTGGGCCTGGCTGGCAATGCAAGCATGCTCCCCCAAACAGGTTGCCCAACTTGCCCCCATCCCTCCATTGTTCTCTATGGTGGGAAAAAAGTAAATTGTTTCCCACCATAGAGAACAATGGAGGGATGGGGGCAACCTATTTGGGGTCCCGTAGAATTGGACCCCCTGGTCCAATCTTTTTGACACTTGGTGGGTATCTTGGGGAGAGGTTCCAGCAGCCACCCTCTGAGTTTGGAGCCTCTCCCTCAAACCCCTCCTGTTGTGACCTATAGTTTCGGCAGCAGAACTGAATTTCATTAATACTGGTCGCCCGGTGCCGTCTTTCCTTACTGACTTCCCCACAGGTGGCTGTCAATAAGTCACAAGCCCAAGTCTACCTCGCTGCCAGGGGCTCCTTCTGCAGTTCCCCCACCACCCACCACCCCCACGGGGCTGTATGAGAGAGACTGTCACGGCAGGACCAGGGGGCGTGACACAAGCAAGCAAAAGTCCAGGAACAGTCCGAGGTCAAGCCGGGCAAATCAGGTAGCAAGGTTCAAGCAGGTTTAAATCACAGTCCAAAAGCAGGGTCAGACATACCAAAGTTTCAAGTCCATAAATCACAACAATACCAGAGGAGTCAGAGATGAACGCAGGGTCAACAAAGCCAAAGGTCAAAAGCCGAGGATCAAGCCGAGAAGAATTCCACAAGGTCTGGAGCAGAGATGCAAGGATTCAGGTCCTGAACAAACGACGTTGCCAGCACAAATGACTGCTGGCAACAGACTTGCATATATACAGTGCTAGCTAATCAACTCATTAGCTAGCCAGGAGTGAGGACAGGATCCTGTCAGTAATCAGGGCTAAGAGATCTTCTGGCACGCATGCGTGCATTCTGCCTTTGCTCTCTCAGCTGTTGTCTTCTTACATTCCTGAGCCTGGTTACAGGTGGAGGCGAGTCTGATGATGAATTACTGGGCTGCAGCAGAGACTGATCCCTTGCAGGTGTTCCCTGGGAGGCTCTATCCTCCTCACCACTTAGATAGCTTTCAGCTACAGGATCCAGTCTTTGCCTTTCTGCTGCAGTACTGTCCTCAGGAGCCTGTTCAGGGTCCTCAGGAGCCTGTTCAGGGGCATCAGCAAAGGCAGGCATGACATCAGCAGGGGCAGGCATGACAGAGACTATTTCAAGGCCATCCACAGTCCCCAAATTCCTCCCAGGGGGATGGGACTGCCCAGATAGCTTTCAGGCACCAGTATGGAATAGCCATCAATGTTCTGCAAATAAAAATTAAATTAAATTAAATTAAATTAGCTGCTCACCCTGCACTGGTCACAGCATGATTTTAGGCACCTTCTTGGCTACTTCTCTTGGCCTCAGGTGTTATTTCTAAGGCCACACACCACAGGGTGGTAGAAAAAAGCGGATTTTAACTATTACAAGTAGATGCTAAGCAAGCTGTGTCACATTATCTCAGTAAACACATTCTTTATTTGTTTAAAATGGAAATGTCCCCATTTTCCCCAGGCTCAAGGCAGTTTACATGGAACAATAATAAGGTACCATAAAACTACAATTAAAATGTTGGAGACGCTGCAACGAAACAAGGAATTTGGCAGCTAAAAACACTGCTGTTGAGAGCCGCCTCCTAACACAGCCTGAGACCTGTGTCTTCCCGTTCTTTTGGAGGGCTGCAAGAGATGAGACAGGCCTGATCTCCACAGAGAAGTCAACAAAGTGATTCTGGGGCAGCTGAAGTAAAGGCCCTGCCCCTCGAGAGGCTGGAGATGTTTGCCTGACGTGATGAGGGCTAACGGAGCAGGGCCTGGTGAGAAGGTGGGAGGGGCTGTGTAGGGCTTGAAGGGTGAGCACCAGCGTCCAGCCTGGCTCAGTGCACAGGCCACAGGAGGCAAAAAAAGAAAGACTGTCCAGGGTGATATGCATGGAAACCCCCATTTAAATTCAGTACAAAAAGAGAAACAGGCTGGGTTTAAACGAAGTACAGATATATAATGGAGCAAAAACTGAACCAAACCAGACCTTCTCTTCCCCCAAAGACAGGGCTGTTTCTGTGCTTTTTCATACGATCTGGAGAGCTAATTTGGGGAAGATGGTGGTTTCCCCCTTCCTCTCTAAGGCGTCATGGACTGGTATACTTACAACAGAAAGGAAGTGTGTCACCTCTGTGGTTTGCTTCTCTAAATGGAGAACTAAACACCATGTTTGGGATGCACATTTACTTATGAAACAACAACAAAAACCCTCCCATCACCCGCTTCTAGAGTTTGCCGCTGTGGTGGCTGGAAAAAAGAACAGGCAGCTAACTTGACACAGCTCCTCAAAGCCAGATTCTTTGCCGGCTCCTCCACCAGGTAAGAGCACTGAGTTGGGCTTCATTTCAGTCTTGCTTTGTAATGCATACCTAATTATGGTCTTCAATATAAAAGAGGAAAGTAGCTTATTCGAACAAGCCTCCATGCTCGAAATGTGTTGGGGGGGGGGAATGTTTTCGGTCCCCTGCTGGTCCTTCCTTCAAAGGCCATTTGTCTGTCTGAAGTGAGGGGGAAAATACCCAGAAAGCAGAAAGGCAGTCAGGAACCTCAGACAGGGGTTAAAGGAAATTTATCACACGATGTAAAATAATATTGCGAAGTATATCCTAAAGCTATAATTTTAGCTGTTTTATTAGGTTGAGACCCACCCTGAGGCCTGCTGTGCAAGGAAGGGTGGGATAGAAATCGAAATGCATAGAAATACCAAGAATTATTATCAAAATGGCCCTATTCATGAAGTGACCAGTGATGGATAAAGAGGTCGTAACAGCCAGGTTTTGCTTTTGTGAACCTGTGAAATCCTTAACATTGTGCCATTGAAGGGCACAGTGCCCACATGGTTGGATCCTGCCATCTTTTCTGTTAGCCCAACAGGCAGGAGAGGCCTCTTTTGACCCCCTCCCCAAAGTCAGTACTGGGGACTGTGGAACCCACGTGGACACAAAGCCCAGTTCTTCGTCTTGCACCAGCAAAAAAATCCCACAAGATCCAACTCACAGAGAAGGAATCATGCCATGACACTGGTGGCCATTGGTGCGTCCATTCATCAACCAGCAGTGTCCTGAAGATCAAAGTCACGCTAACTTGAAGGCCAAAATCAAGTGAATCTCTATTTCAAACTCGGGTCTCATTTGCCATGCAATTCTTAATTTACTTTGGTTCTATATGCCTATTGTCCCGTGTCATTCTGGTTGGGAGGGGGGAGTCTGTAAGCGAGTGAGTGTGGGGGTGCGGAGACCGCTTTGCTACGAGTTGCGCCAGCTTGTAACAGTGTTAAGTGGGGCCTCCCATCTCTGGGAAGAATGCGTGCTTGACCTTGGACACCCGACGCTGCTAGATACTAAGCTTGCAGGTGCTGAGGAGGGCTAACGGGGATATGTTGGTGTGACTGGACTGGACGCAAAGGGGAAGCTGTTTGAACTATGTATAATACCAGAACTGGTGCCTAGAGCATCAGTTCTGACACAAAGCGTCTTAGCTTGACACATCTTTATCTCCCAATAAATCACTACCACGAGAGTGTTGTTGGGGCCACAAGAGTGTTGTTGGGAGTAATTTTGTTCAAGAGTCTGACACTCAGCAGTTGAAGAGTTTTTGGTTCTGTTCAGCCTTTCTCCTCAGATGTCCCTCCTTCCTGACCAAGGTTTTAATTGCTGCTTTTATGTCTTTGTACATATTTTAACTCTGTTCTTAATTTGCTTGAGTGACATGTGTTTGGAGTGATTGATTTTAATGTTTTTAAAATGTAATTTTATCAGGTATGTTTCAATTTGTTAGCCACCCTTGGTGGCCTCTGGGAGAGCAGAAAGAGGGATAATTTTGGTAAAATAAAATAAAAATAAATAACTGGTGGGGAGGGGCACAAATATGATGACCAAGGTTGTCCTTTTCAGGTTGGAGAGAGGTCCAAAGTTTGTATAATGCAACCCTAAGTCTTGAATTCAGGAGACACTGGCACACTTGCAAACAGTTACTCTACAATTTTTCTCTAGATCCAAATCTTGCACACACAAAAATCTCACATTTTGGGGAGTGGGGAAGTAAAATGTAGGACAGATTAAGGCTTGTAGCTGAGTGGCAGAGCATACACTTAGGATGCAGAAGGTATCAAGTTCAACTTCCAGCTAAAAGCATCTCAGTAGCCAGACTGGATCAGCCTCTGCCAGAGACCGTGAAAAGTGGCAGACGGACAGAGAGAGCTCAGGGCTAGATGGACGGGGTGGGGTGGGGTGTCAAAGTCTGCAGAAGGCAACTTCCCAAGCTCAGCTTTGTTCTAGATTCAGGGAGGAGAAAGGTGTGCTTGAACATTTCAATTTCCATGTGCACAAAAGAACTAGGGGGGGAAGGGCTGCTGATCTTCACATGGTTTGCTGGTTTTATGTAGGAGGGGAAGATTTTGACTTACAGAAGAGCTGGCAAAACAAGCAGGTGCCTATCTGTGCAGATGCTGGGTGCATTAAACACTCTCCTGTATGCTTGAGCTGCTTTTGTCAACTCAATGCCAGATGTCAGATTTCCCATTTCCACCACGCGCCCACAGACCCAACACCCTGAATGTTCACTTATTTGTTCTCCCTCCCTCCCTCCCTCCCTCAGTGTATGGCCAAACGTTTCATACCTGAAGAGTCACCATCCCAGGATCAAAGCCCTGCACACAAAAGGATGCACCTCAGGGAGCTGTTAAGCTAGTGGTCGAATATGTCTTTCAAGGTGAAGAGTTGATGTCCTGCTTTTTATTGCTCCTTTATGTGTCGCCTGGGGCTCTTCCTTCCTTCCTAGCTTTGTGGGAATCATTAGGGTCTTGCTCCCATTCCTTAGCTGGAAAGCCCAGACGTAGCTGAAGGATGCCACAGATACAGAAAAGGCACCCAGGCGGATAGAGGGAGACCTCCCCCCCCCATAATTCATATCACCCAATGAAGCTGATGGGCAACCAGCCTAGGACAGAGAAGGAAACACCTCTTGATCCAGTGAGTGATTGAACTGTAGGACTTACAGCCAGCGGAGGGAGTGAAGGCCATGAGCACAGACAGCTTTAAGTGGGGCTTAGATGCACAGAGAATGGGTCCATCGAAGGCTGATAGCCCTGGTGAATAAAGCGATTCTCCGTGAGGAAGGGAGCTTTGACTTTTGAAAGCTGATAACCTGAAAACCTTGTTAGTCCCTCAGGTGCTCCTGGACTCTTGTCTAGCTCTCTGTAGCCAGAGGCACTGAATCTCTGACACCCTGTGCTGGGAGGCAACATCAGAGGAAAAGCTTGGCCTCTGTGCCCTGTGGGCTGGCCCTCCAGGGCAAATAGCTGGCGTCAGTGTAAAGCAGGGTGCTGGACTAGATGGACCCCTGGCCTGATGTCACAGGACTCTTCTTAACCAAGGGGTCCATCACCCAAGGAGTTTGCGATGATCGCTTTGGTCATGGTGATAAATCTCTTATTGTTTGCCCTGTCTACAAGGCAATTATGACTTCTGGAATAACCTTTTGTAAAAGCAGTTAAAATTCACCACAGATGGGAAAACAGCCACGACATTTCCCCATTCCAATTTTAACACAACACAAGACACTATAAATAACCAAAAGAAATGGTGTTTCTACTCCTCTCCAGCATCTCTGAAGCTGGGAAGACAGATCACGAACAGGAGGGACAAGTCTTTAGTCTGAGATAATTTTGTAAGACGAAATTAGTTATACCTGAGATCTGAAGTCAGAACATGAAACAGTTATCCATTTTTTACAGGCTTGATCACCACTCTAATGTGTAGTTAACTGCCTCAACCCCTAGAGTAGAGTGGATTAGAAATAAATGAATAAATAAACCAGTCCATTATCAAAGTGAATTATACTGTCAATTAAGCCAACAAACAAATATTAATTCAGCAAAATCTTTCTTAACCACTGAATCAAATGTTCCTCTGGGTGTAAAGCTAATTTAATCTTACTGGTTCCCTCTCCTTGCAGGTGACAACCGTCCCACCAACATGGAACTGATGGGCAACTCACATGTACATCCGGCTTTCATTTTGGGCGTCATCCTAGCATTATACTTACAAGCAAGAGCAAGTGCTACTGATGCCCCCTTGGGAATGACTGAGAGTCCTGCAATTCCTACCACTCAAAACCCAACAAGCCAGGAGCCCACAGAACCAAGCACAGCTCTTACTACAACGGTTCCACAGGAGGAAACTACTTCTGCAACACAGACATCTGCCTCCCAACCTGCATCACCAACAGAGACATCCATCTCCCAATCGAGACCGCCAACAGAGATGTCAGCTTCCCCCCCGTTGCCCTCTACACTACCACCAGAGGCGCTGACGTCTTTTTATACAACCACTACAACCAACAGTGATCAGGGGCCAGTGACCCTTGGCAAGGAGCAGGCTACAACTAACGCAGCTGAAATCTGTGAAGAAAACAGTAAGAGACTGATGTTAATTTGCTTTATTATCACTGGGGTCCTTGGCTTCATCTGTGTTATCCTACTCTTGGTCACTGTAGTTCTGGCAAGCAAAATGTCCCATCTCAAGAGAAGACAGCCAAGCAAGCGCTTGCCCAGGAGCAATGGGGACTTTCTGAGTGGGAACAGTTTGTGGCCACTTGGTTTGGAAACACTGCAGAGGATGCCCAATGAGACACCAGGAACTGACCCAAAGATAGAAGGCCCTGGGCTGGAGAGAGCAAGCGCAGGACATGAGCAATTTGAAGAAGCTGGGAAGAAACTAGCTAGAGAAATATCCAGCAGACAGAAACACCGAGAGATGCCACCAACATCACACGACAGCACCCTAGCCAGGGTTGAGATTTAAGCCAAGTTTGGACAGCCATTTTAAAAACCTGGAAGTTGCACACCACTCTTGGGAGCATGTTGGGTTCTAGGTAGAAACTGCTGCTGGTTATCATTGGGGTGTTACATATATATAAGCTATTGTAATAGACAAAAGTGCCCCACATTATTCTGGGGTGAAGAAGATTTCACAGCTACTCAAATGTGGATGTTTTAAAGAAGATTTGAAAGTTACTCATCCAAGAGAAAGAGAGCATTTCTATCCGGTGGGAAAACAGAACTATGCAAGGTGGGGAAAACATCAGGAAAGTCTCCCCCCGCAGTCACCAGGATAGTTGAGAGGTTTACAAGAAAAACCTCGGATCAACCATACAGATCTCTTCCTGTATGATTCTCAATGCGTGAAGCGTGACTTCAGGGGAGGTGCCATCTCCTGTCTGTTTGAACCCCCCCCCCCATCCCAAATCAAAGGGTGTACTGATTGAACTGCCAACCTGCCTGAAGTGCACAAGAGGATGCGTATGTTCCCTCCCACACACAAGCAGGTCTTTGTGTTGCTTGTTAGAACTGCCTCAACACAGAACCTGCATTTTGCAGATCCTAGGGCTTGCCCATATGTGGGAGCCTGTCTCCCAAGGAGAGACGGACACAGACCCTTTCCAGAGCGATCTTCCCTCCTATGCTTTGTCTCACACTTGATCAGTGGTGGCCTACAGCATTTACTTGTTGTTGTTCAGTCGCACAGTCGAGTCCGACTCTTTGCGACCCCATGGACCAGATCACGCCAGGCCAACATTTACTACCAGTGGTCAAAAATCCATATGACTCACTCACTTTCTGATAATGTCTTTAGCTTCTTTAAACTGCTTTTACAAAGGAGGGAGGAAGGGAGGGAAACATATTTCCTTTTTAGCAGGATCAGTGTAAAGCTTTCAATGCTAATCAACATTTTACATGAGAATGTGGAACAGGAGACAATACACACTGGACTGCCAAAGGGAAACAACCATCTTGGGGGAATGCTCAATTTGTTCCAAAGAGATTCTCTTCTGTTAAAACAAGAGACATCCTTGTTTGGATGCCGCCACCGCCCCCCCTCGCACAGCTGAAAGTCAAATCTTGATCTGACATAAACTAAATAGGATCCAATATGTTGCACTTGCTGGTCACGTTGGGACCACAGTCAAATCCCAGCTCAGCCACGGACGTCAGTGGGTTATTTTCTGCCAGTCTCTCTCTGCATAATCCACAGGGGTGTTGTATGAAGATAAAATGGAGGGGAGTATACACTATTCTGAACTTCTTTGGGGAATAAAAATGTAAAATAGTAATAACTATTTGCAAGCTGCTATAACTTTCAAACTCACCAGAAGTTATTTCTGTTTTATTTATACTTTACTGCTTGTCTTGTTCAAGGGAAACAAAGCAGTGCGTTGCCTTCAGATGGTAACTGGCTGCCCCAGATTGACTTTGAGGTACCGACACTTGAACCACAATGAAATTTAATTCCTACAAACAGAAACGCACAAACGTCTTGTGGTATATGTCTGTATCTGATATGCACACTCAGTAACCAGTAACAACTGTCAACCCAGATGGGTACCTGTGTTCGTCTGAAGTAGCAAAACAAAACAGGAGTCCAGGGGGCACCTGAACATGAGTGAATTGTTAGTCAAGGTGCCACCAGACTCATATTTATTTCAATGATAACTCTGTTTCTTTCATAAACTGATAAAAGTAACAATTCCAGACTGCAACAGACAGTTCCCTAAAAGGACAGAGTGACAGAACCACTGTTTTTGGACTGCTGCAAGAAAAATGCAGCGGGGGCAGGTAGTTAATCCTGATGATGAGAATAAGGTTTTACAACAGTATGCAGAAAAAAAATTATGCTCAACAACAAGCATTAATTCCACCTTTTTATTTTGTAAAAAGAGGATATCCCTTGAAAAGAACTGACAGAGCTGTGTGCAACCCACATTCTGGCCTCGGAAGTATGGGATTCAGTGTTGGGCATACAATGCGGTGTCCAGAGAATCCAAGCTTTAATTTTTAGTTAGTTTTTAAAAGTAAGTTTTTAGCTCTTTGCCACTCACCTGAAGACTGGCTTTAAAACTGGAATCTCCATAGATCAGGAGCAATGCTCCCTCTAAGCTGTGGAGTCCTGTGAGCAAAATTTCCACTTTGTGAGCTACTGGCATTAGAATTGTGAGCAAGTTATTTGGCTACTGCATCAATTAGTTTGCTCTGGAGCCATTCTTCCTGAGCTAAGACAAAAACGTGTGAGCCGGAGGCTAAAAAACTGTGAGCCAGCTCACACTAACTCAGCTTAGAGGGAACACTGGTTGGAACTATACCCTGCTTTCTCTCCCTTACTGGCACATTTCCTTACGGTCATGAGTTTATCGCATCTTTCCCTCCACCAGTCCAGCTACAGGGCAGGGCTGGCTGTGACTGATCTCAGTAGGAAATTAGGCTCATAGGTGGATCCAAAAGCAGAGTGTGGGATGTCTAGTCGAAGACACGGCGCTACAGCATGCGGACTCTAATCTGGGAGAACCGGGCTTGATTCCCCACTCCTCCACTTGCACCTGCTGATGTGACCTTGGGTCAGTCACAAGCTCTGGCACATCTGTTCCTGAAAGAGAAGTTTGTGTCAGAGTTCTCTCAGCCCCACCCACCTCACAGGGTGTCTGTTGTGGGGAGGGGAAGGGAGAAGAGTTTGTAAGCCGCTCTGAGACTCTAAGTGAGAGTCTCCTCCCCCTCCTCCTCCTCCTCCTCCTTCTTCTGTTATCGCAGGGATTCGCACACGCCCACCCTCCCTTTTGTTATGTGCCTCTGGCCTGAAAAATCACTGCAGGAGTCTGGAAGTTGTTTGAACCCTTGCCTCCAATACCTTCTTTCCATGTAAATTTGGAAACTATGTGGAACTAGGTCAATACAATGATTCCTCATTTTGTAAACCCTTCTTCAAACATACAGGCAGGACACTACTTTAACAAATTAGAAAAACAAATACACTGTTTGCAAAACAACATTAGGACACCCAAGGCAAGAACAGAAACTGCAAAATCTCAGCAGATCTCAGCGGCAGCACTGCTCTGCGGGTGAACTCAGTTCTGAATCTCCAGGGCTGGGTTAAAAGTCAAGCCATAAGAGGGCTGTTTTGGTACTTGAAAAGGCGCAATTTGGAAATGGTGAAATACTCCTCCAAAATGGCATTTGTGGCCACAGGTTGTCTAATGCCTGCCCATACTGTGTAATTTACCTCTGTGTTACACATGTGTTTTTTTAAAAAGGAATTTAGCTGAACAAACAACTGGGAATATTTCTCATACTGGGGAGAGGGCTTGTAGAGAAATCTATAGAACCCTGTACTGGAGTTTCCTGTCATTACGTACAGCAAAATGATAAAGCCATCCTTTAATATGCTGACCAGGGTCTTTAGTGTCACACAGTATAATCAAAGTCATTTCAGGTCAAGATGGGCGGTTCTAAGTTTGGGAATGGGATAAATGCTTTATAAAGAGTAGTTCAGCATGTTTTCAAGGCAGCCAGTAAAGAATATTTCATCTAACGAATTAAACGAAATGAGCTGCCACCTAACTCAGAAGAGCATTTCCCACAGGCAGCAGATCGAATCATTCTGCCCAAACGATGGCCACTGACTGGGGGAAATGAGGCCTTCTCAGCCGTGGCACCTTGACTGGGAAACTCCGTTGAGTGGGTGGGCTGCTTCACTCCACTGTTGCTCGTATTCAGGCCAGAAGGAAACACGTGGCTGCTTCAGAAAGCACTTGGGGCAATACTAAGGAGCACCATTAGCGATTGCATATAATTATGTGTTACACGTTAGGATGAAATTTATCGCGGGGGCAAGAGAGGAAGAGGAGGAGGACACACAACTGGGAAGTTTCTCCCCCTTCTTAGGGCTACAGCAGGCCAACTTCCCTCCTGCAGACGCTCGTGCTCCTTTTCTCTCTTGCCTTTAACAGCACCTTCTTCCCTGGCCTCTTCAGCCTGGAAGGAAGAGAAGTGCTGCCTCCTGCTTGCCGTGCTCTGGCCAGGCTCCGCGCAGTTCCGGGGGTGGCTGCGGGGTCCCTCAGGGCAGTGGCCAGAGCAGCGGGGCCAGCAGAGCAGCAGCAGCACAGGAAGGACTTCTGCACTGACAGCTCAGACGCGCACTTCCCCACTGCAGATGCGCAGGGACACAACATGTCAAAACACGCCAAGCAGCTCGGCAACCGCTTCTATTTATTTAATTTTTTTTTAACAAGGAGCCAAACAGCAAGCGGAGCAGTGAATTCCCCTTGGAAACCAGCTTTTTCGCTGAGCCACAAGGAAGGAGTCAGAGCTACACAACACCCACTTGCAACCACACAGGAACACAGCGCTTCCTGTTCATAGTTACATCACAGGCCGACAGCCACTACAGGAATTGCGCCTATGGAAATGCATCCAAGGTCGTCAGGGGCCTGTTAGCGCAATTGAGCAGACAAAAACGTGGAGGAAACCAGCCCAACATCACCAGTCGAGAGCCAAGCTAGACATCCCCTCACTCCTGGGGCCTTTGCTTGCATGGACTTGCTTGAAGGGATGCCCCTGGAGTGAAGGACCCAGAGTGCTGCAGTGCAGTGCAGTTTAGGAGAAGAAGAAAAGATTGGATTTATACCCCACCCTTCACTCGGAGTCTCAGAGCGGCTTACAAACTCCTTTCCCTTCTCCTCCCCACAGCAGATGGGGCTGAGAGAGCTCTGACAGAAACTGCTCTTTTTCAAGGACAGCTCTGACAGAACTATGGCTTGCCCAAGGTCACCCAGCTACTGCAAGTAGAGGAGTGGGGAATCAAACCCGGTTCTTCCAGATTAGAGTCCGCGCACTTAACCACTACACCAAAGGTCTTTAGAGGGTCTGACCAGGAACTGGGGGCCTCAAGTTCAAATCCCCACTCTTCCACAAAGCTTGCCAGATGACCTTTGGTCAATAATATCCCCTCTCTCCTGCTGTTGAGAGAATAAAATGGGGAAAGGAGAACCGCGTACCTGAGGCCTAGTTCTGAGAAGGAGGGAACCATGAAGGTTTTTTTTACTTCCTCTGGACATAGAGCAGGGGTTACTCGGGGAGTAGAGGGGGGAGGTAGCTGTGAATTTCCTGCACGGTGCAGGGGATTGGTCCCTTCCAGCTCAACGTTTCTATGGCACGCTTGCAGCTAACTTGTCCTGCTCCTCCCCTTCTTAGCTGTTAAGAAACAGTTGCTAGCAAACAGGAACTGCAAAACACCCGGTCAGCTGACACTTCTTCATTCTAAAAAAAAAAAGGCTGTTCAGCAAAGGGAGAGCTTGGTGCCACTGCCCCACCTTCTCAAGAGAGAGGAAGCCACCATCTTTGCTCTAATGAGAAACCTCCCAGCTGAGTCTGTGTAGTGGCTGTAGCGCCAGACTAGGATCGAGAAGACCTGGGCCAAACGTCCATGCTGCCTTGGAGACTCGCAGGGAGGCCTCAGGCCAGTCACACGCTCCCTCCCTCAAGGGGGGGGGGAGAAAGATATTGCCAGCCACTTTGGTCTCCCAAGTTCTTCCTGGGGAGAAAAGCTTCCCTGGAGAATACAGCTACTTAGGAGGGTGGATTCTAGAGCGTGATACCCCCACTGTCCACAAAGCCTCCCCTCCACAGGCTCCCTCCCAGAAATTTCCCCACCTTTCTCTCTCACGTCAAAGTTTGAAACAAGGACTGACTCTTGGACTGCTGGCAGGTGTGTTACCATGCCAAAAACAATACGGAAAGAACCCAGCCTTAAACATATACAACAGAGATCAAAACAGAAAACTGGAAACCTTACGCTAATCATTCTAATATATTAAACAATCATTCAGAACTACAAATCTTCACGGATGTAATCAAAGCAGTTCTTCATAGTCGTTTATGAAACTTTCCAGAATAGCGTTCCGTTTCGTGGAAAACACTTCTTCTGAAAGGTGTATTTTCTTAATGAATCAGTCTCCCCTGTCACTCAGACACTGCATTCTCCATCAAATTTCCGACTACTATAGTCATCATCACTTAATTCATCTTTCCCTGGGCAGACGACCGAAAGCGGTACAGGGTGTGTCACAATGACAGCACCTTATTCCCAGCTCACTGCAGCCATCTATTATTTAAAAGCTTCCATGGAGGTGAAGGATACAAATCTAAGAACAGCCAGACACCTCTGTCTGAATTTTTTTTCTTTGTGAAGGACTAAGATAATTAAAATGCCTTACTTATTAGTGAAGCAGCTTTTCATTATTTGTGCCACTTGGAAAATTGAATGCAACTGAAAGCAGTATTAATATTATTTTTAATTCCACTATTGTTTCAGAACAATGCTCACAATTCCAGTACTTAAATCTTCCCTCAAAAACACAAGAGGCCAGGGGAGAAGGAAAGCAAAGAGCAGATTATGGGTTGAATACGGCAGGAGTGGGGATTGGGGGGGGGGGGATTTGAAATGTATCTGAAAGTCAGCCAGTAGCATTTCTCTATCCATGTTGGACGCCATTGCAGCCGGTAACGCCCCCTCCTCCTGCCTGAACTGTGCACCTGGAGGTTGCTGCTCCTGAGAACTGAGCTCAAGGGAGTCGCGGGGAGGGGGAGGGGGAGACTGGATTTATACCCCATGGCCCTTCACTACCTGAAGGAGTCTCAGAGTGGTTTACAATCCCTTTCCCTTCCCCTCCCCACAACAGACACCCCGTGAGGTAGGCGGGGCTGAGAGAGCTCTCTCAAGAACGGCCCTTGAGAGAACAGCTCTGAGAGAACTTGTGACTGACCCAAGGTCACACCAGCAGCTGCATGTGGAGGAGGAGTGGGGAGTCAAACCCGGTTCACCCAGATTAGAGTCTGCGCTCCTAACCACTACACCAAACTGGCTCTCAAACTGGAAGGAAATACTGGAAAAAGAAAAAGAGGCTAAGATCTCATCTAAAGGCTCAAACTCAGCTGACCAGCCACCTTCAGTGGCCTCTCGAGCCCAGTGGTGGTGTCCCAGTGGGAGCGAGGGGAGCACAGTCCGCCGCTGCTGCCCTGCAGCTCCCAGGAAAAGCAAGGCGAGGTGAGGTGAGCCGCTGGGCATAAAGCCGCGCAGGAGCCTCCCGCCCCACAGACTGGAGCGCTGCCCCAGTCCCGGGAACAACGGAAGACCAGAGTAGTTGGGCTGCCTGCCCAGTTCCTCCGAGATGCTTCCCAGAGACACCCCCTTCTCCCCGAAACTGCTGCCCCTGTGGCTAGGAAAAGGGACCGGGTTCTGAGGGGGACAAGGCAGCAGCTAGTCCTGCCGCCCTTGAGAAGGAAAGGAGGTGGTGGGACTGCCTCCTCTCTGCTTGGCAAGCGGCTGTCGCACCTTTTGCCTGCCATTAAGGCTGCAAAGAGACGCTTTCTGGCCGCCACGTGACTAGCTCTTCTGCCAAGCACATGAGAGGAGGAGGGCGGCAGGGAAGCTACCCCTGGTTGTGCAAGACATAGTCAGTTGTCGGTGGGACTGGAGGCAAAGCAAACTGCTCACTTGGTGCCGAGATATTGGGGGGGGGTTGTTCCTCAGTGCACTAGGGGAGGGTGGGGCGCCCTAAAGGAAGCACCCCTGAGTTTAGGATGAGAAGCCGTGCATGGAGAGGAGGGAACCTATGCGGATTTACACACATACGCATGCCAGGGGGAACTCTGGTTGCCAGACGTCAGGTGAGACCCGACAGCACTTTCCAGCATCATGTTTGTATTCATTCCCACAACTGACACCAGCGGTCACGAGCCCTTCCCCAACGGTCGTGCTGCCCACACTGTGCCCTCCGCCGGTGCAAACACTGAGACCCAGGTTCTCAAGTCATCTCTCGACTTGATACTTCCTTCACCAAAGGGTGACACACTTCCTCTTTATGTGAAAATAGTATCCTTCTGCAACACAAGAGCCACCCACCATTTAGCACTCTTGCTGTGTGCTCACTTCCTTACTCCTGAAATATTAAAATGTGAACTCGAAAACCCGAAGCTGGTGAGTACAGGAGACGTTGCCTTCCAGGTAAGACAGACTTTCTTTTGCTTCTTTTGCTAGAAAAAGGCCAGCGAGTGCGAGGGTTGCAAGACCGGTGTGGAATACTGCCGAGCTTGCTTGCTTGCCGTTCAAAGCTGCATGTTCTGCAACACCAACTATTTAAAGGGGCCAGGTTACTGAAGGGCTGTTTGGGGGTTTTCCCTTCGACCGTGTTCAAAGTTGATGCATTAAAAAGAGTAATTTTTCAAGTCTCTGATTAAAGCCTGATGGAGCACTGGCATCTGTCCTTTCTCTAGTGGACTACCATGAAGCAGGTGTCCCACTGCCACACACACACACACACACAGAAACCCAGTGTGGTACAATGGTTAGAATACCAGACTGTGGCTTGAGTTCAAATCCCCAACTTGCAAAGAAGCTTCCTGGGTGAGTGTGAACAAGGCATCTTTTGCCCTATGAGGGCAAAATGGAGGAGGTGGCCGTCTACTGCTGAGCTTTTTGAAGGGTGGTGGGCTAAAAACGAGGGTGACTAACAGAAGATGCAGAGACCTGAACTGACTCCGAACTCTGTTGGAAATGACATTTCAGTTCAAACAAAAATGAGAGCAAGAGAGATGAGTCAGGAGTATTATACATGACAGAAATAAGCTTTCCCAGACAGCAGTCCAAATTCCAACAGCTTTTAAATTACTACCTCAATGTCGCTACAAATACAGGTATTTACTTCTGTATGCATTTGCAGACTCCACTACCTCACACCCGCTAATAAAATCCTGCATGCTACCAATGAAATGAATTCTGGAAAGTCTTCAATAAACATATTATTTGGAGCAGCTAGTGTATATTTCTATTGTAAAGAATACTGACCAAATCAAAATGCCATGATTTCTGCCCTGCCCTGGATAGCCCAGGCAAGCCTGATCTCGTCAGATCTCGGAAGCTAAGCCGGATCGATTCCGGCAGGTACCTGGGTGGGAGACCTCCTTTGAATACCAGAGGCAGGAGGGCAGGGGCAGGCCTTTTCCAGCCCCCTCTCTGAATATCCTCCAGGCCCCCAGTAGGGGTCCGTCACCTGAGGTCGCCATGACTTCCAGGTGCACACACACTCACACGCACATATTTTAAAAATACAACCCCCCATGCCATTATTTCTCACTAGAAGTGTCCTAGCTCCATCCACATATTTCTAGTGTAGTAAACTTTTTTAAAATGTCAGCGTTGAAAGGTCTTCGAAGTAGTAGGGAGAGGCAGAAGGACCCAGGTTCAGTCTGCAGCATTCCTAATTAAAAAGATTGGGTGACGGGAAAGACACACACCCGAGAGCCCCAGGAAAGCGTCTGGCAGTCTGAGCAGGCGACACTGACCAAGGGTAGATTCAGCAGAAAGCAGCTTCATCTGCGGGTTCATTTGCCTGGGAGAGCTATTATCTGTCCACGTGCTATACTACAGAACAGACCCAGAAAACACAACCTTCCTGGTCTCCTTTCCCCCAACCCGAGCACTACATGTCCTTAGAAACAATGTAATTAAATGCTCCTTATCCATAGAGGCTGCCCGTTGCATCTCTGCATGATCCCCTGCTTTGGCCCCCTTCCAACTAGGCTCTGCTGAGGGTAGGGGGGGATACAGTGCCTCTGCCTCTCCGGATCAGGTGAAATTAGATCATTCGATCACCTCCGATGTGGAGACACGGAAGACATGCTCAGAAGAGGAACAAGTGCATGATTTTCACATTGCTATGCTTTAAAAGAAAACCTTTTCAGGTGTGCCTTCAGGGGGGGGAAGTATGTCCGGCTTTCAGGAGTTTGGTAAATGCTGCTGGGACCCAGCTGCGTAGCCCCATTTCATCTCCCACACCATTCTAGGGCCTGACAACGTCCAAATCAGGCCAACTCCCCCCCCCCAACAATCTTCACAGGGAGGGGCAGGGGGAGGATCTATGCCAAGTTCCTAGAGATGCTTATTAAGTCACACATTTCGGGGTTTTCTGGATAAAGAAATTACATTTTACAATTCAGACTTCCAGTATCCCTCACACTGGAAACAAGTCTGTTGTGAAAAGTGAAATTTGTTTCTTCAGGGAAGGGCTGAATTCCTGTAGGGGAGGGGCTCAGGCTAAGTACTTTGCATATAGAGTGACACAGGCTCGACACCTCTGGCCTCGGCACCTGAAGGAGCGCGTCAGTAAGACCTTTCTCCACCCACGTCCCTGGGAATCCACTGCCAGTCAGGGTAGGCCACTGATCCAAGGTCTATGGTCTTCATACGTTCAATTCTGTGTCCAGTAGCAAGACACTGATGTACACCTGCTGTAACCAAAACCCACACAATGTACATCCCAGTATGTACTTTGAGAGAACATGAATAGTCGTCTGAGAACTAACTGCCTTTTCTATTTTATCAACTACAGAAGAGTTGACAGCAGACGATGAAGATGGGCACCAAAGCCATTGTTCTTATTTTCTTCTATGGACAGCTGTGGGGTAGCCCCCTCTCTGCTGAGATCAAGGGGCCGTCAGATCCTTCAGCCACTTTCCAGACACCCACCACTTTAAGAATTGGCCCCACCACCCAACCCTTCACGCCTTCATCTCCAACGGGCAAACACAGAGGGCTGCCAGTGTCCACTGCTACCACAGCACAAGGAGACAAGCTCCATGATGGGCACTTAATAGGGGCAGTGCTGGTTGGTATCATCTTGGTGACTATGATAGCGGTGATTGTCGGCATCTTCCTGTGGAAGAGGTTGAGGAGGACCGGTTCAGTGGATCCCCACTGGGCTGGCCGTTCCCCATTTGCAGATGGAGACGTGCTAGAAATAACCACAGACAAAGAGCCCGTGCAAAGCTCAAAGCGCGCTTCTGTTCTCTCTCTCTTGCCCTGGAAGTTTAACAAGAACACGCTGCTGTCGGAAAATGCCGAGGGACAACCGTCGGAAACAGGGCAAAGCCCTGATGACCCATCTGCAGAGAGTGCAGATAAAAGGGACAGCCAGTCAAGCCCTACGGCAACAGAGAATTCAGTTTCTTCCTCAACAAGCCTGCAGACTCCAATTTCGGATGGACCGGGCAGCTTGACTGACATTCCACTCCAGTCCGATGATCTCTTGCCAGCACCAGCTGATCTGCCCCCTCCGCCCAGCTGGAACAGTGAAATTAGCAAGGACCTCTGCCCAAATGATACCGGGTCCCTCCCACTTCAGTCACCTGTAGATACTGTCTGTTCAGCACCACCCGATTTCTCTTGTAAAAATCCAGGTGAGGCGTCATTGTTTCCTCCACCACCTGAAGAATTTTTCTAAGCCCAGACTCTATGACAAACGCCACATCCCCCTTTCAGAAACAAAATGAACTAGCAGGAAAGCCAACGTAATCTTGCCTGTCGTTTTTTGCACTGTTGCTTATTTGAGCATAAAAAGCGCCCTGTAGGGTCAGACCGGAAGGTCCTTCTAGTCCCGTATCCAGTTTCCAGCAACCTGCCAGCCAGGTGCTTCCAGAAGGCACACCTGCAACTCCTGCCAACCCTTAGCAATCCATATGAAAAGCCATACGACTTCTGATCATGGAGGTTCTGTTTAACTACCACGGCTCAACAGCAGCTGATATTTGAATCTTCAGCGATCTACGGTTCCATTTTATTCACTTGTTGGCCAAGACACACACACACACACACACACACACACACACATTTTATTTTTATTTTTTTAAAGGAGCCTTTTCGTCTCTGTGAATTATTTCCCCTGGCATCCTCTCAAATCCTTCCTGACCTGCAGCATGCATTTTACCTGCATTTCTACTGTGGTGGCCTTGAGCACACTAAAAGGACTCGACCCTCCTGACTCTCCCTTTCAGCATGTCACTCCTTCCTCTTTTGAAAACTAGGCAGCGCCACATTGGACTTACTGGACAACTTCTCCATTCACATGCAGGACAAGTTTGATTGCACTGTGGTCACTCTCTCCAAATGGTTCAACAGCACTGACATATCACAGTAGATCCTGGAGCACAGGACTAAGTCAAGAATTCTCTTCCCTTCAGTTGCCTGGGGGACTGACTCTTCCGTATCCAGAAATTTGTTTGCTGCAACTTTAACACACATTTGCCCCAGCCAATTTTGGCTGAAAGATCACCATAGTGGCGTTTTTGCCTTTGGTAGGAAATTATTTTTTCATATGTGGATTTCATCTTCAGCAGTTGAGATTTGCCTGCAGTGGCCATTACCTTGCCACCTGCTGCAGTGCCCACGGTTGCAATGCTGAAGTGGGCGAGGAAAGAAGGCCTTCACACTGCAAGGACTGCCAGGGTTTGCACAGTTTGCCACTCCCAGGGCCCTGCTCACTAAGCAACATGGCAACGACTTGCAGGCTCCTGAAATGCCCCCTCTGGGTGCACTCTGGGCAGGGCACTCTTGATGGCAGTGCCCACATTCAGCACTGCCCATCAGACTTCACTTCTTACAGTGTAATGCAAAATGAGAACACTTGTTCATTTTTAAAAGCATTACCAGCTTAGTGTCATTCAGCACTCCAAATGGCTTCTGATACTCATGATTTCTATTGTTCTGATTGATATTTAAATTGAATTTTTTTGGTGCCCAATGTAAGTTTTTCCCCTTTCTTTTTTTTATGTTGCAAGTCGCCCTGAGCTGTTTTTTTTTTTTTAATAAAGAAAGCAAATCATGAAATATTTACACTCTGATGGTGCTGCTCATTCATCCATTTTCAACTATTATATGAAGCACTTGGCCACTTTCGAGAGTGAGAACATCCATGGGACTGCTGTACGATGCACATGAAGGAGGAATGAAAATCCAAGAGCCCTGCTGAGGTATTGCTCTGGTGAGGCTGATACCACATTAGACAGGAAGCGGGTACACTGTGGTTTACTTTATCTCCTCTCCAACTCTGGTGTGTGTGTGTGTGTGTGTGTGTGTGTGTGTGTGTGTGTGAGAGAGGGGATGTGGGTGTGTGTGTGTGAGGTAGAGAGAGAGAGAGAGAGAGAGAGAGAGAGAGAGAACAAGTACACATGCAGGAAAAGTAAGCACAACAGAAAATTACGAATCAGTGATGAAGTTTCTCTGAGTAAAGTCTGAATCTGTTAAAATTTACAGAACCACTGTGGTCTATTAGTTGGTGCGCTGGAGAAGACCCTTCCAGAGTGTCCAAAGCACAATGGGTGGCAATGCAAAGCAGAGCCTGTTCAACAAAGCTGTGGAATGCCCTGCCCAGGGAAGGTGTGCATGGTTCTCTCACTAACCGTGCGCAGGGGCCTTAGTGGGCTCTGGGGAAGATTTTGCTATTAGGTTTTTTGGGCTGTTCTGTTGGTACTTTTGTATTATGATTTTACTATAGCACTTTGATTCATGTAAACCTCCTGGAAGACCTATGGCTCAGCATGGCAGGGTAGAAATATTTTAGGTAAAGGTAGAGATAAAGGTTTCCCTTGCTTGAAAGCCAGTCGAATCCGACTCTAGGGATGTGGTGCTCATCTCCGTTTCCAAGATGAAGAGCCAGCGCTGTCCGAAGACATTACCGTGGTCATGTGGCCGGCATGACTAGACGCCAAGGCACACAGAACACTGTTACCTTCCCACCGAAGTGGTACCTATTTATCTACTTGCAATTTCTTGCTTTCAAACTGCTAGGTTGGCAGGAGCTGGGGCCAGAGACGGGAGGAGCTCACTCCATCTTGCGGAACTCGGGTCTCGAACTGCTGAACTACCGACCTTCCAGCCTGCAGTAAATCATAATAAATAAAACAGATTCAAAATGCCCAACTGATTTCCCTTTTGGACCTGTACTAGCTCCCTTGTAGGTTGGTGTTATGTGCCTGTTTTGGTCAAGGAACACTCCTGCCCTCTTCATCAAACAAACCAAGACTCAGCATAGATCAAACGTCTGCTATTTTATACACAGGAAAAGCTGCAAACTCCAACCAGCACCAGAAGCTAAAGTATCAGCAGGTGGGATCAGCCCCAGGGGACTACAGGGACTACCTTCGAGACCGCCTCTCCCCATAGGAGCCCCGTAGAGCACTGAGGTCCACCCGTCAACATCTTCTGGTGGTCCCCAGCCCCAGGGACCTCCGACTTGCCTCGGCCAGGGGCTCTCTCGGCCCTGGGCTGTATTTATACTGTCAGAACCCGCCCTGAGCCCGTCAAGGGGAGGGTGGGATATAAATCCAACTAAACATAAGTACCTCAACAAACGCTGAGGGAGAACTGAGGCAGTCACAATTTACTGTGCAGTCGGCACAAGGAGCCGACTGACCCCCATGCTGGCGTAACTTGGAGTTATGCTGGTGCAAAGGGCATTCACCCTGGCGCAGGGCACAAAGGGCACCATGCACTTCAACCTATGCAGCTGCACCACAGCGACATGCTGGTGAAGGGATGGCGTGAACCCCTGCACCGGTGTAAATGTGGGCATTCCAGGGGGCATGGTGCCAGTTAGGCTGACTCCCAAAGCGTTTTCAGCCCCCCAGAACAGGTGCTAAATTAGCTGTAATTTTTAATATGATGTTTAGTCTTAATGTTGAATTTTGTATTGGTTTTCTGTTGTGACCCGCCCTGAGCCTGCTCGGGGGGGGGGATAGAAGTCCAAGAAATAAATAAATAAAAATAAATAAAACGGTGTTGGCAAAGATGCCGGTGCAGCCCATTGGCAGCCATGGTAACTCCTCATTCATTCCCTACCACAGCTGCGGCCACGCCCACGGGAACCCAAGCAGCTCAGGACACACACCCTCACGCCGGCCCACCCACTCACGGCCCCCTCGCCCTACAAATGGTTTCAGGAGGACACCCCACAGTGGGGCGGCCCTGCCCTGCCAGGGGAGGGTAGGCGTGGCAGTGCCAAGGGAGTCTGTTGCAGCCCGCTGTGCACACTGTGTGCGGAGCAACACTGTGGTGTCCCCGTGGGGTGGGCGGTTGACGCCCCCACCCACCCACTGACCGGTGGACAGGGCTTCTGACAGCAGCTGGTCTTTCTAGGGGAGGTGTGCTTGCTGCAGGGGAGAAGCGAGCCTCCTGTAGGCCACCCCTCTCCACCGCCTGCCGGTGATGAACACTTGACTCTGCCCCCTCGGCTCACGGTGCCCACCGGTCCTGCCTGCCCTACCTGCCTATCATACCGCCCCTACCTAGCAACAACAGCAGGACGGAACGCTGCAGAAGAAGCGCCACGGATGCCACCACGGCAGTGCCCGCCAACACTGACAGAGCACCTTCCCCCCCCCCCCCCCGGGGTGTTTTTGGCGGCGACAACTGGAAAACTCAGGTTTAGATTTGCATAGCTGCTCCTTGCAGAGGCGATCGCCTAGGTCCCAGTTTGGTGTAGTGGTTAAGTGCGCTGACTCTAATCGCACACCCCCCCCCCCCCCGCGTGTAATTTTACCCTTAGGGAGGTGACTAGCGGCGCCACTGTTGCACCGTGGCTGGCTGCCACAGCACAGGCACAACAGAGGATCGCTCTGCCCGTCTCCTCTGCTATGGAGGAACCTGCTCCAGAAAGGGGAGTAGGGTGAGGAAGCAACTCCTTCTTTCCATGCCCTCCTTTTTCTTCCCTCTCACCTTTGACCTCCCAAATGCTTCAGGAGCCACCATCCTGTGAGGTCCTGCAGCTGTCACCTCCCTTGACAGAGAAAATAACTCCCACAGTTCTGTAGGCAGATGTGCCAGCAGGACAAAAAATCCTCTCTGAGGCGATGAAATAAAATAAAGATCTGCCATCTTCGACCAAGAGGAGCTCATGCATGGCGGGGAAAGATCCCCAAATAAAAGTCCTCCACTCTATACCTCTCTCAAAAAAACTTTCTTACAATTTTCTCATGATCATGAACAATATAATAGAGAAGATGCAAGAAACCCTGTAAGAGGAGATAGAAATGGAAGCGGACTTCAAGGCATTTCCCAAGGAGAACAGGTGATTTAAGACTCTGAGCTGGAGACCAGAAGGTCTGTAGTTTAGCATTTTGAGACCCGAGTGCCACATGACGGAGTGAGCTCCCATTTCTGGCCCCAGCTCCTGCCAGCCTAGCAGCTTGAAAGCAGGAGATTGCAAGTAGATAAACAGGTACCACTTCGGTGGGAAGATAAGAGAAGAAGAAGAGAAGAGATTGGATTTATACCCCGCCCTTCACTACCAGAGCGGCTTACAAACTCCTCAGAGCGGCTTACAAACTCCTTTCCCTTTCCCTCCCCACAACAGACACCCTGTGAGGTGGGTGGGGCTGAGAGAACTCTGACACAAACTGCTCTTTTTCAAGGACAGCTGTTCCAGAGCTTGTGACTGACCCAAGGTCACATCAGCAGGTGCAAGTGGAGGAGTGGGGAATCAAACCCGGTTCTCCCAGATTAGAGTCCGCACACTTAACCACTAACCAGTTTCATAAGTTACAAAGGAACATAAGCATCCCAGGTAAGCATCAAAGGTCAAACTGTTCACTATCTCACCAACCTGAGAAGTAATTTTATCAATACACATCATACCAAAGATCCTAATAAACTAATCTGTAACATGAAAGGGCTTCCTAATTTCTATTGAGTGGCAATTTGATGAGAGTGAGAATACTGCAAGATCTAAATGAGATTTGGAGATAACCAAGTTCTCAAGATGGTTAGGTAGGATCATACATGGGTCAGCCCACCCTATGTCTTTTTTTTTTTAATGGAACAAGGTGTTGTAATGTACCTTAATTTACAAGACTTTAAAAGGGTCTCATTGATTTCCATCAAACACTAAGATGGCAAAACAGTACTTCCCCACCCTTGGAGTCCAGCAAGGGGAACAGCAGTAGGAGGCTTTAGTCTTTGCACCCGCACCTCTCTCACTACTTATGACTGGCGTGGCCGGAAAGAAATCTCTGTGGACTTTGAGAAGCTGTCATACCTCAAACTGCTGGTTATATCTTGCATTTTTAACAGAAGGGTTATGGTATCCTTTTTATGAGCCTCTCAGATCATAACTACTTTAGGTGCATCTTTAGAAAGCCGGGCAGTCAGTCTGCTGCATTTGATTGGATCGTCAAGCCTGTGAGTGCTCAAAGACCTTGAAATTGCAAGACAGTTTTGATGGATGTGTGTGTGTGACAAATAAGCCCCAGATACCAGAGCAAGGAGAGAAGAAGGAATCACACACACACACACACACACGCACACAATTCGAATCAACCATGTACACAAGAACACAGCAGAGTTTTCCAGTTCAGCCATACCTCTTGGGCATTTGGAAGCCTCCTTCTTAAAATAACAGCTGCTCTTCATTTAACAGGTCTACAAAACTGGTGCCTTGGCATGATTCAAATAAGTTTTGTGCCAAAGTTGCATTTTTGAAGGGGGGAAAAAAGTTTCCTTCCTTTTCTGCTGTCTTTTCAGTTTTAACCCTAAAAGCAGAGGTCAGAGCACGCCTGCGTCACCAGCCACCTGAATAACTTACGGAAGGACCCCCTGCCCACAGCCACCCCCGAGGAATGCCCTTCTCCATCAGTCACACTGCTCAGGTGTATCTAAGGACAGAATCTGGGATGGCAAGGGGATGCTAATTAACTATTTTGTCACGCCTCTCTGTGCAAGCATCAGCTGCAGCCGGGTGTCAGCTCTGCAGCGTGAATGGCAGCCAAAAAGAGTAAAACGAGTAGTACCTGCAACACTGCTCCAGTAAAGTGATACACGCCAGAATGCACAATCCACACAACAGGGTCTAGAAGAGGTTTTAAGAGCTCATAATGTGCACACCTATCTACAGTTTTAACAATAAAACAATCTGTTTTAACAAGACAGATAAAAGAAAGCCCTTTTTCAAACAGTGCATAATGGACTAGTAGGAACCACTGCTACACGATGTTATGGCAGACATTTGCTTAGGTGGCTTTTAAGGACCAATTGCACCAATGGCCATGATGGCTGATAAGGAACCTCCACGTTCTACTACTGGGGGGAGGGTTTGGCTTTTGTGCCCCTGCTTGTGGGTCTTTCCTCTAGTTGTCTGCTCTGGGAAATGAGATGCTGAACTAGATGGACCCAGATTCTCATCAGCCATGACAGCAGGGAATAGAGCCTCCTTGTACAGAGGCAGTACCAATGCTGAGTACAAAGTCCTGGAACAAACAACAGAGGAGGGGCACACTGCCATGGCAGAGCCTGCTTGTGGGTCTTCTGGGGGCATTATGGGAAACAGGATGCTGGACTAGATGGACCTCGGGTTTGATCCAGCAGGGCTTTTATGTTTGGGATCACAGGTTTAAATGTGGAAAAAACAGGAAATGTTAGCATCTGTTCCTAAAACGATTCCTTAATGACCAATTGTGCATTAACTGCCTGAGTGTGTAAAGCAATCTGCAGATCTTCAGTGGCCCCAAATGAAACAATATATCCATTTGTAGAACTATTCAACTTTTTGTTTGGGGGCGTATGCCGCTCGGAGGAGGAAGAACAGCTGTCCTGATGACCATTTCCCATTTCTCTCACCCACCCTGACAGTCAGGGAGGCCCAGTGCAACAGGAAAGCCGAGAAAAAGCTGCAGTTGTATAGGACAGCACGGGAAGCCTGCCACGGATCCCAAAGGGGAGGCTGCTGCAGTGCATCCAAGGCGATCTCTTGTGCGTGCCACCACTCTGGGGGCAGGAAGTCCCCAGCCCAAAATACTCCTGCACCAAAAAGTGCTGGAACAACCACGCATGGGAGTTAAGCCCAGGACGCCAACGCCGGCCTGCAGAGCGAGATGCGCACGCCCCACGCCCCATACGTGGGAGGGGTTTAGCCCCCGAGAGCTGGAGCCCCAGGTCATGAACTTGGGTCAGCTCTGTTCCTCTGTTTTCAGGATTTCTACCCGGCTCTCTAAACCCAAGGATACCCCAGGCAACAGTTAAACACACAGATTAGATAAACAGGCAGTCATTGACCCAATCTGAAGTCAAACAAAGACAAACCAGTATAAACACAAAAAGCTGTGGCCACTGGCAGCAGTCAAGATATTTTTTAAAATAACCTAAAATGATCTGGGCAGTTAAAAACCACTTTCCAAAGGCCCACTGGAATAAGCACCAGAATGCCAACAAGGATTAGTGGTGCTAAGAGTGTGCAGCTCTGTCTGTGTGTGTGTGTGTGTGTGTGTCCAGGAAAGGGGATGCTGGAATCAGGGGCTCTTTTTGTAACAGGAACTCCTTTGCATATTAGGCAACACCCCCCTAATGTAGCCAATCCCCCAACATCTTACAGAGCTGTTCTTACAGGGGCTACTGTAAGCTCTTGGAGGATTGACTACATTAGGGGTGTGTCGCCTAATATGCAAAGGAGTTCCTGCTACAAAAAGAGTCCTGATACCTACCAACCGCCCCGCCCTCCACAGTGACGGTCCCCTCTGGCCGATGGCCCTGATCACCTGCCCCCCCAGATCCAAAGCTGGCCCACAGGGATGAATGTCTCCTTCAGACATCTTGGACCCCAGCTGGAGAGAGCTCCACGGAACAGGAGGCACCAGGGCCTGGCTCCAGGGCCTTTGCGGCTCTACAGCTGTGAACGGGGGCTCTGGCAGGCCACCTGGAGGGGGGCAAGAGGCAGTGGCAGGGAAACCCCCCCCCCACCTCCAGGGACCTATAGGATGACACCAAGGCATGGTGTGGGCCTAGGGTTGCCAAACCCCCCCCCCGGTTTGCCAAGGGTCCCCCGTTTTTTGGGGGGGTTCTACCCGCCGCCGGCCAGATGGCCGGCAGGGGAAGCCCCACCCCCAACACCCACAGCCACCCATCTCTCTCCCTTTAAGGGTGTGCAACCCGTGTTTCATCCCAAGCGCGAACTCCGCAAGCTTGCAGGGAAAAGCCAGCTTCGTTCTTAAAAGGGAAACACAGCTTCTCTTAAAGGGGAAACGCCGGCTGCCAGCTACTTTAAGTGCAGGGAACTGCTGTTTTTGGAGATCCAGCGCACGGCTGGGGGGGGGGGCGGCAGACGTCCCCTTCCAGGAACGCCCCCAAAGTCCCCCGCTGGGGGTGGAAGATGGCAACCCTATGTGGGCCAGAAACTGCCTCCAGGCCACCTGGCAGGCTTGGCTGCTCCAGGGAAGGGCAGGAAGCATAATCCAAAGGAGCACCGTTTCCCCCGAGACAACCCATTCATCCTGCAAAGCCCACGCTTGCCTGGCAATCATGCCCATTTCAGCTGAGCCAGCTGGCAGGAGATCCGGGGCAGGCGGCACAGCCCAGGAGTGGTGGGACCCAGCAACCAGGCCCCTGTGCGAGGGCTGCCGTCTCCACTGAAGGCCCACTTGTCCTGCCTCCTTTCTGACTGTCAAATGGCACTTCAAGGCTGCTTGCAGAGGGCAATAAGAAACCAGGTGCATTGCAACAGAAAAGCAATGACGAGCAGTCTACAGTAGCACTGCCAGCACACATGTCGAACCCCTTGTTGCAAAGACACCCTGCAGGCCCCCTTTGGGCAATCAACAGCTGAGAGAGTGCCAGCAATGAGGAAGCCTCACTTCACCCCAGACTGGACTCCTTGGGAAGATGGCAGAGCTCAACCCCATCTCTCCCTCTCCGTAGAAACACAAGAACAGGAAGTATCCCAGGCAGGCGGTCCCAAGTCCGGTCCCTCCCGGTGGACCTTGGGCCCAGAACCAGAAGGGAGGTTGCTACATTCTCTGCAGCCGCCAGAGTCTACCCTGGTTCAGTCCTGATCCAGTGAGATATGTGTTTATTTTTTTACAGTTACACATTTTTATTTTTAATTTACTTACATTAATTACAGATTACCTTTCTCAGAGGGACTCAAGGTGGATTACACGGAGTAAGTCAGGAGAATCAACAAAAGGGGACATTCAGTAAACCATACAGGATTGTAGAAGTCTGGAGCCAACCAGAAAGAGCTGAAGCAGAGCGTAAATATTAACACGGCACATGAAGTGGTGCAAAAGCTACATCATAGGGTTCTACTCACAGTAAGTGACACACAGTACTGTGAAGGCATGAGGGCTTTCAGGGAAAGGAAAGAGGAAATAGAGGGGGAAGGGGGAAGTGAGACGCATCCTGAAAGTCCTTATGGGTCCCCCACTAGTGTACAGAATAATATTCCAAATAATTTAAAATATGTCAGAAATCTTGTGGTGCCCTTCAGTTGGAATCAACGAGTACCAGCTAACACTGAACTGGAGAAGGTGCCGTGGATCGGAAGGGGATGTTCAGTCTCTTACAGAGAGAGGAGGAGGAGAACCGTAAAGGAGAGCCAGTAAGCACACTGGGGCAGAGAGTGTTGCGGGGGGGTGGGGGGACATATGTCACTTCCAAAACACATCCAACATTCTGGTCAAGCAAAGAAACTGTCCTTCCAACCAATGCTCCCCCTAAGCTGTGGAGTCCTGTGAGCAAAAATTCTACTTTGTGAGCTACTGGCATTAATGTTGTGAGCCAGCGATATGCATCAATCAGTTTGCTCTGGAGCCATCCTTCCTGGGCTAAGACAAAAATGTGTGAGCCGGAGGCTAAAAAACTGTGAGCTAGCTCGCACTAACTCGGCTTAGAGGGAACACTGCTCCCAACTTATATACGAGGACATGTACCTGGAGAACAATAACTTTTAGGTATAATGACGTTTGTTATCACCCACGTGCCCCAGCCCTCAATGTGGTGGTGTGATGTTGCAGCTTCTAAGTCATTAAGAACTGACTGCAGCAGCGAGAACAGCCTGTCAGGACAAAAGAGTCCCTTAAATCACGCAGGCCATTCCGGCAAGGGGTCCTCCCCCCTCTGCTCCTCCTGCCCCCTCATAGTACAGCATGGCTGATGTGGCTTTCGACCTGTAGTGAGCCAGAGGCATGGTTGGGATGCACGGTCGTACACGGAACATCTGGCAGACGTCTAAACGAGACAGTCTCTGGGTTTCTTTACAGCACTATATGATTTAGTAAATCAACTCAACCCAGACACACTTTTAAAATCTATCCGTCCTCCAAGGAATGTTAGACAGTGAACACTGATTTTCCTTCCCCTGAAAATCAGAGATGAGCCCCAAATCACCCAGTTAAGCTTTGAGCCTTGAACCTGCGTCTCTCAGGTCCCAGTCTGACACTGTAACCATCACACTCAGTACACTAACTGGCTCCATTGAACAACTCCAACAATGTAAGAGCACGGCTATCATCGAGGAACACCGAAAGAGATGCCCAAATTAACATTTGAGAAAGTCACCGTGGTTATGAAATGAGGGCATAGCAGGCAGAAAATTGTGCAGAGACCAGCAGTAAACGGCCCAGGGGCTGTCTTTTTCTTTTTTACAAACGACACACCAAAATTGAGACTGGATACTATTTGCATAGCTCTGGAACGCACGCTGCATCTTAATGCACCCAGACACGTCCCGGGGGGTGGGGAGTGGGACGGGAGGAGAAAGAGGAGGAACACACTGAGAGAAGTTTGGAAACTCTGCTTTCAAAAACCTGTCCGTTTTGTCGAGTGTGCACCCCTTGCGATAAATTTGAGTCAGCACCAAACGACGACGGGGCTCTGCAGTCCTCCGATGGAGCACACTGATCAGGTGGTTACCGAGCCCCTGGAAACGGCAGTACGATGCAGCTGAGGAGGCGAAGCACAACCCACAGGCAAACTGTGGCTACCCTCGAGAGCGAGCCGACCTCTGCATCTCCATCTTTCAGAGGAAGGATGCACTGAGGCTGCAGCAGGGACCAGGGTAAGTTTGTGGCTTTGCCTTTCTTTCTCCTCCCCCCACCAGCCCCCCCCCCTCATTGCCTGCTTGCTTTTAAGGCCCACACCTGCCACAGTTTTGGATGAGAGAGAGAGAGAGAGGGAGGGAGAGAGAGAGAGAAAGAGGGAGGGAGGGAGAATGAATAAAAATGATATTTTAAAATGGCAGAAATATAATCTTAACTTGCCTGCCCAACAAGCTTGCTGCAGTGACAGCTACAGACTCTCATCTGAACAGTCTGGAAGTCTAATGGACATGCCGCCAGGTTAAGGAGAAACGGTGGGAATAAATATAATGTTGGGAGGGGGGGGGGGAGAGACTGGTCATGGCACATACCTCCAGAAAGGTGGCTTAACGGTGCCTGATTTATATCTGCATTAACAAATTATTTTATAGTTATGTCATTTTACAGCAAAAGACTGTTTACATTGCTGCAAGGATTTTAAGGCATTCAAGGCAAGGAGTTTAGACAGCCATCCCCCCCCCCCAATCCTTTCTAAAACTGAGAGGGAGAGAGAGAGAACCCAAAGATAAGCATGGGATTCAGACCCCTGCAAACAGAAAGCAGGCATTGTATAACGTTTGGAAGAGGCGAGCAGTTTCGGAAGAATGCTGCCATTGGGAGCTGGCAGCAGAGGGGGGAGGTAGGAATGGATGAGCCAGACAGCAAGACAGTAGGATGAAGAGAGCTTTTGTAAATAACTGTCTTCTTGCCCAGGGAGGGCCATGCCACAGCGATGGAGGTATGCGTACTTGCTTCACGTACATGCAACTTCAGCTTCTGAAGGAAAGCAGTGCAGGGAAGAAAAACCTCCCCACACAACCCCTCCAAACTGCATTCCTCAGCTGTGCAATAAATTGGGTGTTTCTGTATATATTTGCTCCCAGGCAACCATGGAGAATCGGGTCTTCAAGGCATCTCCCTGTCTGCTGGCTCTTCTCTTCTTCATGCCAGCTGTTCAGGGTGTCTGTCCTTCTGTGTGTTCATGCTCAGGAAACAACAGAAACGTGGACTGTTCCGGCAGAAACCTGACCACACTGCCACATGGACTTCAGGACAACATTACCTACTTAAACCTGTCTCATAACCACTTGGCAGACCTCAACAGCCAATTGACTCGGTTTGCCAATTTGAGGACCCTGGATATCTCCCATAACCGCCTTTGGAACCTGCCGGCTAATCTGCCCAGGTCCCTCTGGGAAATATACGCCGCACACAACAACATCAAGGTTCTTCAAAAGCTGGACACAGCTTACCAGTGGAACCTTAAGGTACTCGACGTCTCTAAAAACATGGTGGAAAGGGCCGTTCTCATCAACAAGACGCTGAGCAACCTCAAGTTCCTCAATCTCAGCAGCAACAGACTCTGGACCGTCCCCACTAACATTCCTTCCAACACTGAAACGGTGGATCTATCCAACAACTTCTTAACGCAAATCCTACCTGGCACACTGGTGAGGCTCCCACACCTTTCCAAACTTTACTTGCACAACAACAAGTTCACCTACATTCCCGACAAAGCTTTCGACGAGCTCACTCAGCTGCAAGTAATAACGCTTTACGAAAACCCGTGGTCGTGCAGGGATGGCAAACAAGCCCTCTCGTATTTGCAGAAATGGATGGCAGAAACCAGCGCCAAAATCACAGGCCCGCTATGCGCTGATGAAGCCACCACTTCTTGGAAACTTGCCATGCTGTCCTCGGCTGCCCCCGCAGCTGGGGAGAACCACCTCCTCGTTAAGGCTATGAAGGCAGCAGGAACTGCTGGGTCTCCAGTGACAACTGAGCAAGCCCAACTCGGACACCGCCAATTCAGAACAAAGGAGGGTGTGCTCAGCGCTACCCCTGGGCACACCGTCGCATTTAGCAGCTCTGACAGGCCACTGGTCCTCTATCCGGAAGATCTGAGCACAGAGAAGCTCAACGCCTACGAAGCAGCCGCCGCCACGCAGACTATCCACCTTCAAGGTACAAGCTCTGTGAATTCAAGCACAATGGGTCTGGTGGGAACATCCGTGACTCCTATGACCTTGAGCATCACCAGTGGGATGCCTACAAACTATTCAAAAAGGCCTCAAAGCACAACGGTCATGGTAAAGGAAGCAGAATCGACCACAAACGTGAACCCCCATCGCAATTCCAGAGCGAGTCACTGCAAGGGAGTCCCGTTCTTCATCGTCACACTGTCTGCGGTGGCCCTAGCCATCGGCTAAGGGCTTGTGCTGGTGCATATTGGCTTCATTATTCCTCTTCAGTAAGTGACCAGAACAAGAAATGCTTGCGCCCAAAAGGGATTCAAGTGCAAGAAGAAAGCCTGTTTCAGTTCTGGAATGGGTCTTACAGAAAGCAACGTCTCCTAAACGAAAAGACTGCACAAAATTATGTCTTGATAACCAAGCTGCTACTTACCTTAACTATGTCTGAGTTTGAAACACAGTCTAATTCTATCAAATAATATGATTGTTTTTATGAAATGTGCTGATTTTGTATTTACATTTTTAATTTTCTTCAAACACACACACAAAATGAGAACAAAGTCAGTATTTTATGTATCAATTATGTATAGTTTTGTCACTAAACATCTGGAAAAGAAAAATATGAAAGGCCTGTATCATACTGTATTGCCTTGCTAGATATGCTAGTCAGAGAGTCGTGTAATATAAAAGTATTGGTCCTTTATAAAAGATGACGTGCAAAAGGGATTAAGGGGAGGGAAATAAAGTTGTTGAAAATTCAAATGCTTCTTATTTTGAGGCATATAGGTGGCACATTAACTCAAGTTGTGCCCATGCATGCATAGACACGTGTGTGTGTGCAGGTGTGAGTGAGTGAGTGTGTTAAGGTCATCTTTATGAGAAGGAATAGCTTTCAATGTCTACCTTAAGCACGTGTACAGGCAATCTTTCACCAGGGAATAATGCTAACCATGGTTTGTTGCCATAATCCCAATTACAGTCCTAAATTCCAGTTAAACCTGCTGAGACCTGAATGCCATTTTGAAAGCACAGAAGCTGGGAAGCGGTTTTGCTCGGTGAGGATGCCACACCAAACAACCATCTCCTCAAGCTACGTTTAGCAAATTCACTTTAAACCAAAATTTCACATCCTACTTTGCATGTCAATCCTTAACCATTGCTTAGGTATTCTGAAGGCTGGGGGGGGGGGGGGGGGGTTAGACATTAGGTTGGCACAACACCCCAGCAGGACAGGCAGGTGGGCTCACTTCAAGGAGAGCCAACTTCTACAGACTCAAGGGCCTCTCCAGGAAGTCACAGAGGGGACCTAAAAGTTATCACCACAAATACATTACCGGGCACAGCACATGGTCCTGTAGTGCTCATTCAGGCAATTTTCCCACTCCGTAAGCAGAAGTTGCAGACACAGTTACCAGGTCACCGGCAGCAACCACAGCTTTAAAACTGGCAAGCACAAGGGAGAGGCATAGTGGGGGCTGCTCCGACTACATACTGGGTCTCAGGAGGACCAATGAATCACCATCTCCTGCAGAGTTCAGGGAGTTGGACTAGATGACCTGCAAGATCCCTTCCAACTCTAACATTCTATGATTCTATGATCTCAATGCTTCACAGTGCAACCAGAGACAAGGCCCAGTTCTTCCCCCAAGTCAGAGAAGAAATAACTGGAGTGGGGGGGCATCTTCCTACTTGCTGAGGGCCCCGAGGTGAGTGGAGAGGAAGGAGGTCCTGCACCCTTGCTCCTCCTCCTCCTCCGTGTACTGCCTCCTTCACGACCACAGGGACAGCTACTAGGGGACCTCCTCACCCTGTACCTGCTGCACTTGCTCCCCCACCCCTCAAGTTTCTCCATTTGGAGGGGCACACCCTTGTTCCGAAGCAAGTGGTCCTGGCTCCCATCTCTCTGCCCTTCATCCCCACTGGCATATGCAGACACTGCCCCTCTTGCCAGTGCTGCTTCCTCCATCTCCATGACAACACAGGGATACAGCTTTGTCGCCCTGACAACTGCATCCCAACTTGCTCTTCCTTTGCTTTCTCCTGGCAGAGTTCTATACCCAAACCTTTGCCAGGAGTGATCGCCATCCCCACACAGCAGGCTCTCGGTGACCACAGTGTTTGGTTGGCTACCCAGGCCAATCAGAATCTGTGGACCCTTGACGAAGAGAGCCCCACTGCACAAAGATCTCTAGGTGTCTTAACTACGAAGAGAATAAATCCACAGTCACAGCTAAAAGCTCAGGAACCAGACAAGACCTAGATGTTATCCATGGCTTGTCTCCACCTATGGGTAAGGGAGCAAGAACAGCCACTAGCTTGGTTGGCTTTCAAGGGAGATGCGACAAATTCACAGACTGGCCCTGATGGTTAAATGGACCTCCTACATTCAGAGGGTGGGGTGCAAAGGCTGGGGGAGGCTTTGGCCCCCAGTCTCTGCTTAAAGCCTTCCCTAGAGATATTTGGTTGGACAATGTGGGAAACAAGATTCGTTTTTGGTCCAGGCTACCAGGCCTTCTTCTAAGGACTTACTGTGAGTGGAGGGACCTCCTTACTGCGAGTGGAAGTTTTGTCCAAGGGGGGGAATGTTCTTCACAAAGTTGGTGTTTCATGGGCTGAGGTGGGGTACAGTTGGGAGCACGGTTTATAAATTACAAAAAATCTTCCTCACCACAGATGGAATGGAAGGAAAGATTTTTCTTTTGAGAAGGGGAAATTGCACAGCCATCGCTGGGGCAGCATCCTGCTTTGGCTGCTTTTGAAACAGCTGTGCTTCTGGTCCCTCCAAAGTGAACTGTCACCATGCATGTTTCTTCCCTTTGGTGTAGTGGCTAAGTGCGCGGACTCTAATCTGAGACACCTGGGTTTGATTCCCCACTCCTCCACTTGCAGCTGCTGGATGACCTTGGGCAAGCCGTAGTTCTGTCAGAGCTGTTCTCTCAAGGACAGTTCTGGGAAGAGCTCTCTCAGCCCTGCCTACTTCACCGGGTGTCTGTTGTGTGGAGGGGAAGGGAAAGGAGTTTGTAAGCCACTCTGAGACTCCAAGTGAAGGGCGGGGTAGAAACCCAATCTCTTCTTCTTCTCTGCCCCCAGGACACTGACCCCACCTACTAGGGTCCTGTGAAGGCTTGATTTGCTATTGACGTGAAAAAAGGGTTGCACTGGCAATTTTTCTGCACCTACTGAGCATTTCTAATACTTAAGACCCTACGCAGATCTTCATGGCAATGGATTGGATCCAGACAATTTTTTCTGCTGATGGAAAGCATTTCTGTGGGCAGAACAGAACTCTCCGGCCTCCTCCCTCCCACTGTTGGACCACTGATTTCCCCCAAATGCTGCTCCTGGAAGACATGGGACCCTCAAGAACGGCATGAGGGGCAAATCCAGCCTCTGCAGTGGGAAGGAAGAACGGGCAGAAACTAAACCTTCCCTTCTCTTAGCGGAAGACTTAGTCTGGATCCAGCCCTATGCATGGTGAGGGGACTGAGATGAGGCTACTTCCCCGAGCCTCCAGTTGTACACACAGGCCCATGCACCCTGAATTCAATGTCTTAGCTGTGCAATTTGCACACCATAAGATCAGAGTATACAGTTCATACTAGTCAGAGCCTCCCACATATTTGGGTCACAGCCGTAGGAACCCATAATTGCTAGAAGATGGAGCAGTGCAGAACAGGCCCCTGGGAGCCCCTTACCAGACACGCCCCTGAAAAGTGGTGTGGGGCTGAGACCTGTCTGGATAGCTCCGAAATCTGGAAAAGAATTCTGTTCCAGAAAGGAACATCCTCGTGCCCCTGGAGGGAAATCTGATGGAATCGACAAACATGGAACGCAGGCGGCAACATCCCAACCCCCACCCAACATTTATAGTCCTTCTTTCCTCCACCATCAAATAGCAGGACCCCAGGAGGTCTCCTGTCCAGGTGCAGACCTATTTAGCTCCAGCCAGGATGCAGTTTCACAAGCCCTGAAACCACAGCCTGGGTGGGGCCCAATGCATACAGAGGCACACAGCGCTGGGCCCTCTGTCACTGGATGCTGCCTTCACCTTAAGCACAAGTCTACCATCAGGGCAGTTCTTCAAGCATAATTAGTTGGACATACGCCACACCACACTCCTCCTTGGACAGGAGGGCTATGAGCAGAAAACGATGGGCAGGGTAAGAATCAGCAGTGGCTGAACGATTAAAGCTGTCGCTAAATAGGCAGGAGGGGCAGATTCCAGTTCATTACCTTGGAAAAGGCAGCAGAGCGTTCTAAGCCCTTCCCTTCCCCCACTTTGGACTCTCCAGGCCTGCAGAAGCGAACTCGGGAAAAGTAGACCCCGGGCTGCAGAAGCCACATCCCTGTCTGGAATGCAAATGTTTGGAGCTCGATGGCAAAGGTGGAGGGAAGTGCTGGCAGCACACCCTTGACACGTGCCGGATCCCTCCTTTGCAGCTCCCACAACAGGTTACATATTGCAGCAGCGATTTCCATGGTAACCAGAAGCAGAGGACTCTAAAAGGGAGGTTACCCCTACATGTTAAAAAAGAAAACAGCATTTCTCTCTGGTTCAAAGGACCAGAATGGCACGCAACAAGCTGGCTGGGGTAGTACTTTCACTTACCAGGGAAACTAAGCTAGCAAGTCCAGCTATTATACCAGCCGCAAAATATCAGAAAAGCCACGGCCCAAACAGGTCCTTCCACTTATGCTCTTGGGGGCAGGGTGCTAGCAAGAGCCTTCTAATTCAGCCTGTTTCCCTATGACTGTTTTCTAAAGGAAGGGGAAATTGCCAGACACATCAAAGATGCACCACCCACAATATTTCCTGCTGTCTCCCATCCAAGAAATCAGCACAGCCATCTGGGGCCTCCCATTTGTTTTTTCCTCTTACATTTCTGCCCTGTCTTCTGAACCCAAAAGTGGCTTATGGTTGTAACTGGCAGCTGCAAATGATGTGTTTGTGTGTGGGGGGGGGTAGTTTGGCCCTTCAGTCCCACACCATTGCCACAGAATGGCTCACCAGCCAACCCCTGTGTTAGATCCTTCAACTCTGCCTCCTAAAATCTGCTGAACTGTGTCCTCCATCTTCCTACCAGTGCAATTAACCTGCCACACTCCTTGCAACAATAGCACGCAAGGAAGCTCTCTCAGCAGCTGCCTATGTGGCGCTGGAATGACAATTTTCAGAGTCTCTTTCAAAAGCACAACGTCATGAGTCAGCCAGGGCTCAGTAATGGCAAGGACTCCACAGGAGACGAGGAGCCCTGTGCAGCTACCCTGAGTTAACAAAAGCTGACCAGCAGGAAAATGAGCTACAGCAGGCTTGTCAGGATTCACAGCCAACAGCTGGTGCAGAGCCACTGACACCCTCCAGCCCTGATTCAGCAGGTGAACCTCAGCTGGCCGTTCCCAGCCCACCAGTATCACCTACACCCTTAGACCACCACAGGCTGAGAACAGAGCTACAGACAAGACGGCGAAGTGCATGCCTCCTGGCCCAATGCCAGCTGCTTGCTGATAACAAAGATGAGTAGTCACAGGACTGCTTCTGAGCAACTGGTTGCAAGCATGATTCTTAGGTGTGGGGCCATAAAACCATCCAAAAGAGGCTGTTAGTTGTGGATGCAACATGTACAATAGGTGCTAAGCCACACACTCTGCCTTGCCTGACTTCTGGACCTCTGACCTTGGACTGAATGGCTCTGCTTTACCTGATTTCTGGACCCCCGACCTTGGACTGAACGACCCTGTCTTGCCTGACTTCTGGCACCTGATACTTGGAGCCTGCAAGTCAGTACACACAATAACCACTCAGTTTGGTCTGGGGTTGAACAGCCAGACTGAGGCTTTGGAACCCCTTTTCTTTAGGCTCGGTTTTAGGGAAATTGCAGGTCTCTCCAGACAGTTAGGTGCTTTGGAGTCTTCTTTATTTGAATGGGAGAGATGAAGCACATTCCCTGAAATCAATGCGCTCCAAAAGTATTTTGCTCTAGCTGAACTGAGCCTCTTTCCTTGTGTCTGTAAACTATTTGTACTTTACCATTAGAACTCAAGCACAACTTTTCCCATCAACCCAGGAAAGCCCAAAAGACACCTTCAAGTGCTACCCTACAGCTCAGATTTTGTTCTGTGGCCATTGGGCCTAGTGTCTGATTTATATGCTCTGCTGTATCAAATGGTTCAGTATAAAGGTATCATTCTATATTTAGGTGATTAGCTCAGCGCTTCTGTTGCTTCCATATGGATTCAGAAATGGAGCCCAGGCAAGGAGAACATCTGATAATTCAGCTTTTATGTGCAAGCTTAACATTTATCTACAGCTCTTATATTCCACCTACTTTGCTAAAAAGGGACCCAAAGCAGCATACAACACACACAAAAAATACAATTATACAGATTTTTAAAAGGGTAAAAATATCCAACTAAAGATAATTCAAAAATCACTGCCTCCACCCTGGTCCCAAAAGCTGTCCTGAAGAGCTCCATTTTACAGGTGTCTAAAACCCAGGAGGGCAGGCAGCTTCCCAGTCCATTAAGGGAAACTGCTCCACAGCAACAGGCACTACTGTAAGGCAGCATTTCTAGCAGCTCTGCAGGAAGGCACAGCAAGGATAAGTGGCTGTTTTGGTCAGAGTTGCCACATACATTTATACAGGGACGGAACTGCTGGTTAGGCTCTCAAAATCCCTCAGATTGTGCCCAATCCATGAAATCCTAGGCATTATAAACCCAGATTAAAAGCAAAATGCATTTCTTGTCTCCTTCCCTCCTACCAACCAACCAGTGTTCCCTCTAAGCTGAGTTAGTGTGAGCTAGCTCAGTTTTTAAGCCTCCGGCTTTTTTGTCTTAGCCCAAGAAGGATGGCTCCAAAGCAAACTGATTTATACTGTAGCTAAATTGCTTGCTCACAACTTTAATGCCAGGAGCTCACAAAGTAGGATTTTTGCTCACAAGACTCCACAGCTTAGAGGGAGCATTGCAACCAACCTAGCTTTTACCTGCCCCCCCCCCACATCTTCAGCGATAATTATCTATTTCATTTATATCCTGCCTTTCTCCCCAATGGGGACCCAAAGCCGCTAATATCATTCTCCTCTTCTCCATTTTCTCTTCACAATACCCTACTGAGGGAGGTTAGCCTGAGGCTGTATGACTGGCCCAAAGTCACCCAGTTAGCTTCCATGGCAAACTGGAGATTGGGACCTGCCCCCTCCCCCAACCCTAGTCTGAAATCTCTAACTGCTCCACCACACTGGCTTTCATGAGGTGGCTGCTGCTGAACAGTAGCAAGCAGCCAGGCATGGGTGAGTCAGGCATGCTGCATGGTAGCAAGTCACCTGGTGGTTGCTGCCAGGCTGGCACCCAGAGTCCTCTTTGAAAGGGCCCTTATTCCCCTCTCTCACTTTCCTGACAGAGACAAAAGCTTCAAGGCTAGCAGTACAGTTGTGACCGCCTAGCAACAGCCACTGAGGTAATCTGTTTCTTAAGGCTACAGAAACTACTTTTTATTTGGGTCCTTTTAAGCCCCAATGTTGGGTTGTTTTTTAAAGATTTTTCTGCAAACTGGAGGTTTCCTCAGGTTTGTAGACAAATATGCCTTTTGCGTCCATGGCTTCAGTCTCTAAATTTAAGTATCCATGGGGGTGGTGGTGATATTTTTCAGGTATTTATTCAGCTCAGATTTAATTTCAGATACTGGTCATCTATCCAAAATGGCCAAGCCCCGATAATCCCGAAAACATTCAGGCATTTAAAGGGATTGTGGTCCCTTTAAATGCCTTCTCCAAGATGTGCGACTCCATGGCTTGGAGAACTCCCTTCTGAGTGAGTTCGCCACGGCAAAGGAGCCAATCCTGCAGAGAGAACTCCCCCCGCAGGCTCAGCTAGGGCTCTGCTGGGCAGTCTGGTTTAAAGTGGGCTGCCCAGCGGAGCCCTAGCTGAGCCTGCAGGGAGAGTTCTCCCCACAGGATCAGCTCCTTTGCCGCAGAGAGTTCACCCAGGAGTTCTTGGAGAAGGCATTTAAAGGACCATGATCCCTTTAAATGCCTTTTTCTCTCTCCATTGGTTTTGATGAAGAATGGGGTCACTTTCTTTGGGGGCCCACAAAACTGGGTCCCCTGGTCCAAGCTTTTTTAAACTTGAGGGGGTTGAGGAGAGGCACCAGCAGCTATGTTGCAAATCTGATGCCTCTACTTCAAAAAAACAGCCTCCCCCCCCCCGAGCCCCAGATACCCCTGGATCGATTTTCCATTATACCCTGGTCCCCATACAAAATGTTCCTTCTAAGCTCCACGGTGTTATGAGAAGAAATTCTACCGCGTGAGCAAAAAAAGCAAATAGCATTAAAGTTGTGAGTGAGTCTACATTTGACTTTGTCATCAATATATCTAATTCTCAGTGTGACCCCATCTATGGATACTAGGAATGTGCAAACACACACACACACACAACTCAGTATCTTTCGGGTTCAGGTATATTGAACCTGAAAAATATTGGTATTTTCTGATATGGTATTCGGATTCAGGAATTATTTGGGAAACCCGCATTTTTCCAACTCCATTGTAACTTATGGGCATAGTTCCCTCTAAGCTGTTCGAGCTGTTCTAGTCATTTGAGACCATTACACTTCTGTATTTATAGTGCTTCCTGTTTTAAATTATGTGCTTATGTTTAATTGTTTTAACTAATTTAATCCTAGAAGGATCCCTTGGAATGAGTGAGTCTTCTTCTCCACCAGCACTCTGAAGGCTGCAACCTTCACTGTCCTAGGTGTTATGTAGGGATACTACATTTTGAAAAACAAAAAAGAGGACATAGTTCCTATCTCAAACAAGTGATCACTAAATACCACTCCTGTTTAAGCTGTGATAATTGCTACTAAAAAGGAAGATTCCTAACCTTCCAACACAAAAAGAGGATGTTTTCATCAGTTTTTTAAAAAGAGCCCAAAGGAGGACATGTCCTCTAAAAAGGGGACATCTGGTAACCCTAAGTGATGGCATTCAGATTCCAAAGTCCCTCCCTTTTTCGAGCCTTCCTACAACTTTGCCAAACAACTGTAATCCAAACAACTTCCTTGTGCAAACTGCATTATACCAACTAATGTCTACGTGTCACCCTTTTCCCGTAGCAGCTCCTCTCAGCTCATTGTCACATGCTGTGTACTGAGAAACAAGAGAAAGTCACCAAACTGGACCATCCTGTTGCAAAACTGTCATTACAAGAAGCATTCTCCTGCGAGGGTACCCCTTCAGAACACAAGTGCGGAAGCACATATTTGCTCACTCCCACCATAGCCAAGAAGTCCTCACATCTAGAAAGCTAGCATGTGCTTTCTAAGCATATGCAGTTTGGCACGTGGAGGTACACTCAAACTTGTAACCATTGACTAACACCCCAAGTAGAATAATTGTAGGGGGAAGAGAATAAGAAGGAATTCTGTAGCCTATGACCCCACCCCGTCCTACCAGACAATGCATCATCACTTCCAGCTTCACCAGATGGGGCTCATGGGTTCCTATGTTTTCCTCAGGAACTGTAAGGTCTACAGACTCGCTCGTTAAATCTAACAAACGAGGAACCAGAGCTCTCATCCTCCCCCCACTCTCCAGCTGCACCCCTGATGACAACTAGCAGGCAGAAGGTTAAAAAAAAAGGCATAGGATGTGGCATGGGGGGGGGGCGATCAAGGGAAATGCAGATCATTAGTTGTAGATTTTCTGGGCTGTATGGTCGTGGTCTTGGCATTTCACCAGCAGCTGTGACTGGCATCTTCAGAGGTATAACACAGAAAGATGGAGTACTCTCTGTGTCAAGGTGAGAAGAAAAATGGTAGGCAGGTAATTTACTCAGGAAGGCGGGGTAGGGCTGAGTCATTGTCTTGTAGGAGTTCCCCCGGCTGTGACATGCTAATGGAGGAGCTTTCCTGAGGAGGTTCTTTTGCCTATGGATTGGCTGTTGGAATTCTAATCCTATCTGTAGTGCTGCTGTAAGATGTGTTTCTCAGGACAGGAAACTATGCCCTATTTATTTTTAAACTCTCTTCCTCCCTGTTGAAATGCAGATCCTTCCCTGCTCGTGCAAAGCAGAGGTGCTTTCTTTTTGTGGAGCATACCTTTTGGATCCAACTCAACAAAATCAAAGTTTCAGGTGCTAGCCTTGGTGCTGAGAAAACCTGTGGTGGTGGTGGTGGTGGTAGAGGAGGAGGAAAATGCCATCCAGTCACAGGGATTCCAAGGCAAGAAACGTTCATAGGGGGTTTGTTGTTGCCTCCCTCCACATCACGACCCTGGAATTCCTTGGAGGTCTCCCATCCAAATACCAGCCAAGGTTGATCCTGACTACCTTCCGAGATCTGACGAGATTGGGCTAGCCTGGCCTACTTTTATACAGGCAGTTTAAAAATCGAATATACAAAGAATGTCTGCAGCCCATGCCTGGCTTACCTTGGATGTCCACGTGGTCTAGGTTATATAGGGCTGCTACCCACTTAAAGAAATCTTAGTTGATAAATTGTAAAATGTGGATTATTCAATTACATATGCATAAATCTGCATATTAATAGAATACACTCAAAGAGCAAAAGTTCAGCACGTTTAGATGAACATATGTACTCCTGGGCTCCCTCATGGATCACTGCCTTGTTGTGGTGAGGGGGCTTGCGTGTTTCGATGAGGCTGTGGGCTATGCCGTGGAGGGCCACCCAAGACGTACAGGCCACAGCAGAGAACCCAGACCAAGTGTGATCCACTGGAGAAGGAAATGGCAACCCACTCCAGTATTTTTGCCAAGAAAACCCCATGGACAGTATCAAAAGGCTAAAAGATATGACGCCGGAAGATGAGCCCCTCAGTTCGGAAGCAGTGCCCTCTAAGCTGAGTTAGTATGAGCTGGCTCACAGTTTTTTAGCCTCCAGCTCGCACATTTTTGTCTTAGCCCAGGAAAGATGGCTCCAGAGCAAACTGATTTTTGCAGTAGCCAAATCGCTCGCTCACAACTTTAATGCTGGCAGCTCACAAAGTGGAATTTTTGCTCACAAGACTCCACAGCTTAGAGGGAACATTGGTCGGAAGGTGTCCAATATGCTACTGGGGAAGAGCAGAGGGCAAGTACAAGTAACCCCAGAAAGAGTGAAGCGGCTGGGCCAAAGCCAAAAGGACACTCAGTTGTGGATGTGTCTGATGGTAAAAGGAAAGTCCGATGCTGCAAAGAACAATACTGCATAGGAACCTGGAATGTAAGATCTATGAAACAAGGTAAGCTTGACGTGGTCAAAAATGAGATGGCAAGACTGAACATTGACATCTTGGGAATCAGTGAACTAAAGTGGACGGGAATGGGCGAATTTAACTCAGATGACCATTATATCTACTACTGTGGCCAGGAATCCCGTAGAAAAAATGGTGTGGCCTTTATAGTCAACAAGAGAGTGTGAAAGGCAGTGATGGGATACAATCTCAAAAATGACAGAATGATCTCGGTCCGAATCCAAGGCAAACCATTCAACATCACAGTAATTCAAGTCTATGCCCCAACCACTGATGCAGAAGAGGCTGAAGTGGACCGGTTCTATGAAGACCTAAAACACTTCATAGAACTAACACCAAAAGAAGATGTCCTCCTCATCATAGGGGACGGAATGCTAAAGTAGGAAGTCAAAAGGTAATGGAATAACAGACAAGTTTGGCCTTGGAGAACAAAATGAAGCAGGGCAAAGGCTAACAGAGATTTGTCAAGAGAACATGCTGGTCATAACAAAACCCTCTTCCAACAACCTAAGAGGCGACTCTACACGTGGACATCACCAGGTGGGCAACACCAAAATCAGATTGACTATATAATTTGCAGTCAAAGATGGAGAAGCTCTATCCAGTCAGTAAAAACAAGACCTGGAGCTGACTGTGGCTCAGATCATGAGCTACTCATTGCAAAATTCAGGCTTAAA
>NW_015173123.1:1245800-1245981 GCF_001447785.1 Gekko japonicus | reverse complement strand
TAAAGTGCTGCACTCAATTTGCCAGCAAATTTGGCAAACGCAACAGTGGCCATAGGATTGGAAAAGGTCAGTATACATTCCAATCCCAAAGAAGGGCAATGCCAAGGAATGTTCAAACTATCGCACAATTGCACTCATATCACACGCTAGCAAGGTCATGCTCAAGATCCTACAAGCTAGG
>NW_015173123.1:1245517-1245682 GCF_001447785.1 Gekko japonicus | reverse complement strand
ATCAAATTGCCAACATTCGCTGGATTATGGAGAAAGCAAGAGAGTACCAGAAAATCATCTACTTCTGCTTCATTGACTAGGCTAAAGCCTTTGACTGTGTGGATCACAACAAACTATGGCAGGGCCTTAAAGAGATGGGAGGACCAGACCACCTCACATGTCTCT
>NW_015173123.1:1212221-1245352 GCF_001447785.1 Gekko japonicus | reverse complement strand
ACCAGACGATACCACTCTAATATACAACAGATACCGTGCACAGATGAATTATAACCTATCATAAATAATTTTATATATTTAGAAAAATATTATTACAATAATTTCTTCATACATATTAATAATCATAGTCACAATTCATAATATAAGAGAACAAAATGTCAAATATCATCTCCATAGATTCTCAAAAGATAAAGTACAACCTTATAATATATACTAGTCCTCCTCTGTAAAAAAGTTTCAAAAGGGAGGACTCCTTAAATTCTCTTTACATGTGCTCTGTCTTCCTCCAACAGAGGTCCAGATGTCCTTCTGTTTCAGAATCTTCCTCAGGGAGTCCAACAATAATTTTCAGCACAAGGTTGCTAAATACCAAAGTTTTAATCCAAAATTCTCTTTCAATGAACGCTGCAAAAAGTTTGCTTTTCAATTTGGAGGAGGCTTGTAGCTCATCAAAAAACCTTTTGCAAATCAGTCAATCCTAAAAGAAATCAACCATGACTGTTCCCTGGAAGGCCAGATAATGAAACTGAAGCTCAAATACTTTGGCTACCAAATGAGAAGGGAGCACTCACTGGAGAAGACCCTGATGCTGGGAAAGATTGAAGGTCAAAGAAGACAGGGACGGCAAAGGATGAGATGGTTAGTGTCATAGATGCAACGAACATGAAATTGAGCAAACTTCAGAGGACGGTGGAAGACAGGAAGGTCTGGCGTGATCTGGTCCATGGGGTTGCGAAGAGTCGGACTCAATTGTGCGACTGACCAACAACTCCTGTGGCTCCAGTTTAGAAGAGGCATTCCCTTCTTGTGAGAAGAAAATAACAAATATTTCAGTTTTTACAAGTTTGTATACCGAAAATAACTGATAATGTTTTCTGTTGGGCTGCCAGATAAATTGGGGGAATTGTCAAAAGGTATGCAACTTTTAAATGCATCCAATTAATCAATTATATGATGCAGCACTAGTTAATAAATATACTGCTGTCAATATTGAAGGCTGAAAATTCTTCCAGGATTTCTATTATACTTTCTCAAACCTACATGAGACGCCTGAGAGGAGATTCCCAGTCACTTCCCACAATTAGAAAAGACACCTTTGGACATTTGTCTGCTAGTCTGACATATTTATTGCTTTACAACTGTTGACTTTATAACCTTAACATGTTATTTAGTGTCACTTTGCATATCTTGAACATCATCATGTTACATGTTAATTTGCTGTTCATTCTCTGGCTATAAGTTTGAGCCTTGCCTGCCATTCTAATGCATTTGATAAAGTGTGCGTACACACAAAGCCTTGAATAAATACCTTAAAGGTGCCACTGGACTCTAAATTTGTTCTATATGAGACGTGTTTTCATTTTCTCCCTTAAAAGATATTTACTTTGGATTATGCTTCACAAACAAGGAAGCGAACTCTTTGTTAGCTTTTTGATGACATCATTCATAAGGTTGACATAAATTGAAGTCCCTGATATTCTTGCCCAGTTGTTTCAAAGCCTGGGCCACTAAAATAAGCTGGATGAGATAAGGAGTGTATTCATTCTTCCAGGGGAAGGAACTGCAAAAACAGAGGTAGGAAATGCAATACGAATGTCTCACTATAAAAGTGATAGTACATGAAAAATGTTAGGTTTATGTGTGTTTTTCTGTGTCTGCTTCTAAAATTTATTCCAAGGGCATAATAATCAGAGTTTGGTGGTGGTTCATATCAGCATCTCTTAAAAGTACAGAACAGGACCTCGTTGGTGGCTGTGCATCGGTAAAGGTTCCTAGCTTGGCGATCAGTGGCTGAGATTTGCAGGTTCTCTTTGCTTGGCATGGGGCCAGGCGGAGAAGGGGAGATGTGTGCCTTTCCATCTGGACAGCAACAAGAAGCGATACCCTGCCTCTTCCAAGCCCTTTCTGGTTGCTCTTCCATTGCTGAATGCCAACTTGTTCCCTGCCCCGCCAACTACAGTGGCAGATAAGAGGCGCCCTATTAGAAGGCATGGTTAGAACCACAAACGTTGATCCTGTTGAAGCTCTAGACAAATAGGAAGAGCTCCTTCACTAGGGAAACACTCAAGTCTCCCCTCCCCGCACAAATCTGGAACATGGAGATTGTCCTGAGATATGGATCAGCTTTCCACACACACACACACACACACACACCAAACCCCAAACCAAACACAGCCAGTTTGGTATAGTGGTTAAGACTGGCAGACTCTAATCTGGAGAACCCAGTTTGATTCCACACTCCTCCACCTGCAGCCAGCTGGGTGACCTTAGGTCAGTCACAGTTCTTCAAGAGCAGTTCTCTTAGAGCTTTCAACCTCACCTACCTCACAGGGGGTCTGTTGTGGGAAGAGGAATGGAAGGAGATTGTAAATCACTCTGAGTGAAGGGTGGGGTATAAATCCAACTCTTCCTCTTCTACTGGGATTTGTCATCCAGCATGGAATTTTGCATTACTATACACTTAAGGTGTGTGCTCAGTATGTATCAGTATTGTTTGGGTATTTATTTAGCCGAATCAGATTAGATAATTTACCGAATCAGATTAGATAAACTACCAAAATAGCCGTGCCCAAATAAAAGCCAACATTATTTGACTTTTATTCGGGCACAGCTAGAAGGTATTTAGAAGGCAGATAGAAGGCACTGAAAGAGACTGTGGTCTCTTTAAATGCCTTCTGAGTTCACTCTTCCAGTCATGCCACCCTTGGAAGTTGGTGGGGTAACAAAAAGGGGGCTATGATCTAGAAGGTCACTGAAGTCAAACTGAGCCTCTCCCTTGAATTTGGGAAGAGGCTTTAGGCCAACCATATGGTCAGTACCCCAGTTGACTACCTTAACAGAGCTCTTGGTATGGATTAGAAGGGGGGGGGGATTTTGAACAACATCAATACAGAAATTAAAGTATGCATAGAAGAGGGATCCTGGTTTTAAAAACTAAAGAAAAACCATATGCAGGCTGCAAATCAAGTTCATCGGCTAAAGCACCACATAAAGTGGCATGGCCAGGCTCCTATAAGGCCAGCACGTTTATTGTAGCAAATGTTTTGATGGACATGATGTGTTAGATTATTCCAATTAAAGGAAGAATTTTCTTTAAACTGATGATTTTGGAACTTCCAGTGTCTAAGTCAGGGCCTTTAGAATTAACATGTTTGCTCACCACTTTAGTAGGGTAGAATATGAGAGGGTAACACAAAACCCAAAGAAAGCAGATGCAGCGTAGTGGCCAAGAGGACCCCCTCCTGTCGCCAGCCCCTTGCTCTTACTTCCCCCTCCCGTTGCCCAAGTTTCCTGTTATGCCCCTGCTCCAACCCTAACACTGATCTCTTCCTTATGCAATCCCGCCCATTGCTCCTTTCTGTCTCCTATGGGAAGAACTGCCTCCATCATCAGACTCGTGGGGTCCCCCACCTCTCCCTTCCCAACCCTCCCCCAAACCCACCTGTTTCTTCTGGCCTCGAGTTTATCCTCTACATCTACATAATCAAGCTTTAAGGACATGGAAGACCTCATCATAGCTTGGAAACTAAGCAGGGTCAGTGCGGTGAGAAGCCACCAAGGAAGACTATGCAGAAGAAGGCAATGGCAAACCACCTCTGCTTATCCCTTGCCCTGAAAATGCCATGAGGTACAACTTCATCAGGTCACCACGAGTCTGCTGTGACTCAACCCCACACCTTACCTTAACTCCATTTGCCCACATGCATCCCTTTCCCCTTTTCTCATTGCCTGTTTTCACCCATGTAACTTAGCAATAACAACAACAAAAACAACAACCTCACAGCATGCGCCCCTCCCTTGTTCCCCCCCTCATGAATACAATATTAATTTGTCTTTTAGGGCTTAAGCTTAAATTCTTAAGTACAAGCAGGGCTATTTTTGGGCAGGAACGCACAGGAACGGAGTTCCGGCTGGCTCCCAAGTTGGCCACACCCAGCAGGAACTCATTAGCATAATAGGCCACACCCAACAGCAGGAACTCATTAGGATTGGCTACGTTAGGGGTGTGTGGCCTAACATGCAAAGGAGTTCCTGCTACAAAAAAAGCCCTGGATTTTGACCACAAACAAGGTCAACAGAATAAGAAGCAAAAGGTGGGCGTGGCTGGATGACCACACTTCTGGTAACATGGGGGTGCGGCCTAATGTGCTAATGAGCTGTGCTGTCAGGGCTGGGGCCTAATATGCTAATGAGTTTCTGCTGTTGGGTGTGGCCTATTATGCTAATGAGTTCCTGCTGGGCTTTTTCTACAAAAAAAGCCCTGAGTACAAGAAGTGCTTTTAGTGCTCTGAAGCATTACATAAATAAATGCCCAGTGCTGATATTAGCAGCCCTGCATGTGGCCTTCCAAAACTGTGTTTTTCGTTCCTAGAGGCCTAGATGACAAGATACCCACAAGCAGAACCTACACTCTCTCACAGCCAGCTTTACAGTGGGCAGACTTCTGAAAAGCCTTAAAAGCTACCATATTTTAGTTGGTACTAATATGCAGATGTCCGCCTTGGGCTCAGCAGTGATGACTGCGAATCCAAAGTGTGACCGTCCCTCTGTAATGGTTTGTGTATGTCCTTTAACGTACTTTGCTGGTCCCTCACTGGTTGGGAGGGGCCCATGCTTCTGGGGATCAGAGCATTTACTCTTTCAACTGGATCTTGTTCTCCTCTGTGCTCCACAAAGTAATAAGGCACTTATGTCCTCTTAGAATACTGGGAACTTTGGGCCATTCCTTGAAATAACTCCCCTCCCCCAAGCCTTTTTTTTTTTTTTTTGGTCCCCGCCACAGTTCTGCCCAAGCTTTGGTCTCAATAAATTTCAGGTGCCATGGGTCTCTTCATAAAAGTTTGGCCAATGACCTGGCCTGGACAACTGGCCTTCTGAACTGTGGACCAACCCCAGGATACATATTTTCTGTCATTTCTTTTGACACATTTAAATTGTATTGTATTGTACCTCACTGTATTTTTGTTTGCTATAACCTGCCTTTGGTCTTGTTAGGAGAAAAGCAGCCAAACCTCCTATTGCTGCCAATGGGACTGGCTGACCATATGTTTTTATGTCCATACCATAAGAGAGCAAGGATTGGTAACGCTGGTTCCCAAACACCCATATTTTTCAGGTTCTCAGCACTTGATGACTAGCCATTAAATATGTCAACTGATCCCACTGAAAAACCACTGGAGGTGGCATAAATTCTACAAGATGTCCACTTACACATGTGAATCAAATGATAAAACAGCATGTGCGAAACAGCCCCCAGAGAGAGGACAGCTCAAGTCCACACACCAAGAATTTCCCAGCTGCTGAACTAATTTCTCCACTTGGGGGGGGGGGGGGCAATTCCACTGCAGCAACACAGTAAAGTAAAGGTAAAGGTTTCCCTTGCTCGAAAGCCAGTCGAATCCGACTCTAGGGTTGCGGTGCTCATCTCCGTTTCAAAGCCGAAGAGCCAGCGCTGTCCGTAGACGTTTCCGTGGTCATGTGGCCGGCATGACTAAACACCAAGGTGCACGGAAGGCTGTTACCTTCCCACCGAAGTGGTACCTATTTATCTACTTGCAATTTCTTGCTTTCGAACTGCTCGGTTGGCAGGAGCTGGGACCAGAGACGGGAGCTCACTCCGTCATGCGGCACACTCGGGTCTCGAACTGCTAAACTACTGACCTTCCACAGCCTGCAGTTCAGCGTCTTAACCACTTGAGCCACCGCAGCTCCACGCAGCAACACTGTAGAAGGAGGATAATAAGGCATCTGCAATGTTCATAAAGAAAACAAACAACCCCCCCCCCAAAAAAAAACCCCTCCAAACCACTAGCAACCTACACAAATGCTTTGCAACTGACACCTGCTGGGTAGACCAACCACCTTCACGATTTGTGACTTGGGTGGCCCTCTTTTCTCTCTTTTTAAAAATATTTTTATTTTACCCTTTAAGGGGATACAAAATGAAAAAGGACAAAGGTGAGATTTAACACATTTTAAGGACATTGTATAAGAATATAAAACATGAAAAAATATCATAGTAAAAATATCATGACAAATCAAAATATGGTAAAATAATCAATACTTCAGCATAATATATTTCCATTATTCCTATATATAGGGCAAGGTAGGAAAACATATAAGCAAGAAACATAAGAATAAAAAAAATCTTAATAGATGATTAATACTATCATATAATAACCAGTAAATAGTAAAGGTAAAGGTTCAATGAATATAACTACGAGAATATAATTATAAGGTTTTAAGGATTAATCATTTTAAATTTCTTTATAACTCCACTAACAGCTTAATCTAATCTATGTTGTTTGTCTGCAGTAATCATAAAAGGCTCTTCATTTATTCTAGAATTCAGTGATCAGCTTTTTATTTATATAGTTCGTCATTTTCGCCATAACAGCATATTCTTCCATTTTGTCTCTCTGGTTCTCAAGATTTGGGCAGATTTTAGACTTCCACTTGGTTGTAAATACTAGTTGTGCCATGGTTAACATATATCTGAACAGTTTATGCTATGATCTATTTATATTAGATGGGATAAAATTCCTAATAGCATAGTCTGAGGTTTCATGGTAATTTAAGTTCAAAATTTTCTGCGTTTCAGTGTGTATTTCTATCCAGAATTTAAGAACATAAGAGAAGCCAATGTTGGATCATGCCAATGGCCCATCCAGTCCAACACTCTGTCATATAGTGGCCAAAAATACCAGGTGCCATCAGGAATTCCACCAGTGGGGCCAGGACACTAGAAGCCCTCCCACTGTTGCCCCCCCCCAAGCACCAAGAATACAGAGCATCACTTGCCTCAGACCAAGAGTTCCTAACTATTTTTGTTGTTGTTCAATTGCACAGTCGAGTCCGACTCTTCATGACCCCATGGACCACATCACGCCAGGCCCTCCTGTCTTTTGTCGTGCTCTGTAGTTTGCTTAATTTTATGTTTGTTGCATTGATAACACTGTCTAGCCATCTCATCCTTTGCCATCCCCTTCTTCTTTGACCTTCAATCTTTCCCAGCATCAGGGTCTTCTCCAGTGAGTGCTCCCTGCTCATTTGGTGGCCAAAGTATTTGAGCTTCAGTTTCAGTATCTGTCCTTCTGGGAAACAGTCAGGGTTGATTTCTTTTAGGATTGACTGATTTGATCTCCTTGCAGCCCAAGGGGCTCTCCTCCAACACCATAATTCAAAAGAATCTATTATTTGGCACTGCAGGCGTCTTTTAATTTCATGGCTGCAGTCACCGTCTGCAGTGATCTTGGATCCCAGGAACGTGAAGTCTGTCACTGCTTCCATGACTTCCCCTTCTATTTGCCAAGAAGTGATGGGGCCGGATGCCATGATCTTAGTTTTTTTGATGTTGAGTTTCAAGCCAACGTTTCGTTCTCCTCTTTCACTCTCAGCAAGAGGTTCTTTAGGTCCTGTTCACTTTCTGCCATTAGAGTAGTAACGCCTGCATATCTGAGGTTGCTGATGGACCTCCACTCCATACCTTTATCCAATTCCCTCTTGAAGCCGTCCATGCTTGTAGCCACCACCACCTCCTGTGGCAGTGAATTCCACGTGTTCATCACTCTTTGGGTGAAGAAGGACTTCCTTTTATCCGTTCTAACCCAACTGCTCAGCAATTTCACGGAGTACCCACAAGTTCTTCTATTGTGAGAAAGGGAGAAAAGGACTTCTTTCTCTACCTGCTCTATCCCATGTATAATTTTGTAAACCTCAATCATGTCACCCCTCAGCCGTCGTTTCTCAAGAGCCTCAAGCGCTTTAACCTTTCTTCAAAGGGAAAGTGTTCCAACCCCTTGATCATTCCAGTTGCCCTTTTCTGCACTTTCCCCAGTGCTAGAATATCCTTTGTTGGTCTTTTTGCAGTACCGCCACATGTGGGGTGGCCCTCTTTTCTCAATACTTTGCCAGCCCCTAAAACTGCAACATTTCCCTCACATTAGCAGGTTTGGTCAGGGCAGGCACTGGCAACTGCACAGCCTTGCAGAGTCCCTCCCTGTGGCTCTGCCCAGGCCAACCTCATAAGCAAAATGATTTGGCCCTTCTGGGTTTTGATTTTCAAGAGAATTGCACAAAATAACTGACTCCTGCTCTGATACTCACAGGACACTTTAGATGCCAATTTATGTTACTTATTTGTTTGTCTTGTTTTAAACCGGAGTGTGACCTTTGGGGTCAGTCACCTCATTGGCAGAGATCGTAGCCAGAAACAATGGGATACTCAGAATGTGCTGCCAAATGCCCATCAAGTGTCAAAGGTGGGATCCTCCCAGGCAGGGGCAAACCCGTTCACAAGGACACACTTCATAAATGTTAAAGACAACACGGGATGGGGGGAATGGACGATCAAGTGAATGGCTAGTTATTACAGGGCTGCCATTCAACACATTGATTTGTTTTTTCTTCTCTGCATTTCCAACAACACAGGTGAACAATGAAGTTCTGTTTATACTCCATCTGCATTCTATTACTCTGTCCTATTGCTTGTGTGGATTCAACTCAAGCCACCACCACGCCTACTGCCAACGCCAGCCTGGCCAACACCAACACCACTGCCGGGCCGACCGCTGTCAACATCACCGTCTTGGCCTCTGCCGGCCCCACCACTGCCTTGGCCCCTTCCACTGCCAGCACCACTGCCATCAATGCCACCGCCTCAGCTCCCGCAACTGCTGGCCCCACCGCCGTCACCAATGCTACCACTGCAGTTCATTCCGGCCTGGCCACCACCAACGCTGATCACGCCACCACTCCTACTGGTCCAGCTGTAACCGGTGCCGCCACCACGTCTTCTTCCACTGCTGGCCCCACTCCTGTCAATGCCACCGTTGCAGCTCCAACCACTGCTAGCCTGAGTAGCACCTCTTCCGCCAATGCTACCACTGCCGCTTCTTCCACTGTTGACCTGACTACTGAGTCCTGCCTCGGCTAATGCCACCACCACCATTACCGCCAGCCCAGCCAACGCCACCATCATGGCTCCCTCCACAGCCAGCCTGACCACTACGGTTACCACCAGTAACACAACCTTGCCCTCTTCTACTGCCAACACTGCCACTGCTGCCAGCTCAGCCAATACCACCACCGTGGCTCCTTCCCTTTCTAGCCTGACCACCACCTCTGCCATCAATGATACCACTGCAGTTCCTTCCACAGCCAGCCCAGCCACCAGCCTGACTCTTGCCAAAACCACCACCATGGCCTCTACCACTGCCAGACCAGCCACCATCACTGTCACGACCAAGACTCCTTCCACTACTGAGCTCACCACCACCACCACCACCACTGATGCCACCAGTGCCACTCCCTCCACGAGCAACCCAAACACCACTGCTCCTGCCAAGGCCACCACTACAGCTGCTGCTGGCCCAACCGACACCACCACAGCACCCTCCACTGAGGCTTCTCCTTCCTCTGGCTCAAACACCACCTCCCAAGCTCCTCCTCATGTCCCAAGCAATACCACCACCGCCCGTCTTTCTACAACCACCAAGAACAGAGCTGGCACAGTCTTGGTTCCTTCATTTTTTGCACTGGCTTTCCTTGCTGTTTCCGTACTTGGCTAGCAAGAGAGCAGCGTGTAGAATGGCCATCTTGGGGGGGACAGAGGGAGCTTTTCTGATTTTCATCATTTAGCAGCTGCTTGCTAAGCCACCCGGTCCCACTGCCCACTTGCAACGCCAAGATGCCAGCCTTAAGCGGAAAGATCTGATCGGGGGTGGGGGCTATGATTCTGGAAAAATCATAAACACTGCAAATCCTGAGAGGACTGCACTGGTCTTCAGCGCATTTGGGTGATCCTTCAGAATGGAGGCTTCAGCGGCTGCTGGGGAGGAACCAGCTTCCAGACACACCTTCCAGTTTGCATCTATTCATATTTTGACTGAGCCAAAAGAGGCGTTAAGCAGAGTCCAGCTCCTCCTGGGAACGGGGGGTGGGTTCTGAAGCCCATCCCTCGGGGTTCCTCCTTGAAACAAACTATACTGGATCTGACCTGGCTACTAGAAAAACCACTGCTAGGGCAGCCCTGCTGTGTCCCAAGGCCTGTCTCACTTGGCAACTCCCACCAGTGCAGAAACTGCCTACTCCATCCCTACGGGGACTCACAGGATGGCCCCCTGGAGACACCAGAAGCCCTCTTCCCCGTGGCCAGCTATGAGCACTTCCAAACCTGAAGATAACCTATGTTACGCATCCAGCTGGAAATGTACTGCATTCTAAAATCCAAATAATGCTAATATCTTACAACGTATTTATTGGGGGGGGGAATCGATTTGAAGTGGGGGGAAGGGGAGAGACAGCGACGGCTAGCCCAAGCGGCACCAGAGACCAGTGGATCTTTGGATCCGGTGGAGGCACCCTGGTAACGGAGGACTAAAAGGGCTCCAAAGCGAAGCACAGCGCAGCAGGGAAAGGGAGAAAGGTTGCCCCTCTGATTTAGTGCCCAAAGCTTTCAAATCATTTGCATGTGGTTGTTCCAGACCAACAGGTGAGGGTGAGGGAAAGGAGGGAATCACAGCTGTGTGCAAAAGACACCAAGCAAATCACCCAACAACAGTCCGTTCTGCTCAAGGGCAGCACTCAAGGGAAGCAGCAGGGAGGGACGTTGAGAGCTGGTGAGCAAGGTGGGTTGGAGGTGGTGGCTAACAGAAAATTTGAGAGATGGGAAGAGCATTCAAGGGATTTGGGCCTACAGAGATTGTATTGTAGTACTACTAACAGAAATTCGGGGGTGGTGGTGGTGGTAACAATGGACTGTACTGAGTTCTACCAGCAGGAAGGTGTTGCTTTTATAGCCAACTCTTCACTACCCAAAGGGGTCTCAGAGTGGCTTACAATCACCTTCCCATCCTCTCCTCACAACAGACACCCTGTGAGGTGGGTGGGGCTGAGAGAGCTCTGAGAGAACGGTGACTGACCCGCGGTCACCCAGCTGGCTGCCTGTGGAGGAGGAGTGGGGAATCAAACCCAGATCTTCGGATTAGAATTCACTGCTCTTAGCCACTACACCACAGCCTGAGAGGTATCGGAGAAAATGCCCACATTGCCAGACTGTCAAAAACATGTTTCTACATGCTTGGTTATAGCTCATATGACCAAAACGTTGCCAGTTCAGGAGAAATAGATCTATTTTGCCCAATTGTATGCACTGCATTAAATACAACCAAATTTAACCTTTGTGACTAAATGTTTAAGGCTAAATGTTCCAATCCGTGTACCCATAAGCAAGACAGCTGCTTGGACTCCGCATCATACGTAACACTATGCATGCTTCCTCCCATGCCGGGATAGTCTCTAGGTAGGAAAACCTGAAGTACTTCTTAGCCACTGAAACAGTCTGTTCTACAAGTGTTGTCCCCAAAATCTGAGACAAGCATTCTTTAGGATAGTGGACTGGGGAGGAACTGCTGCTCTGCTGACCCCATGCTTTCCCAAACGTCTTGGAGCCTTCCCATGTGCTCCTTTCTTCTTTCTCTGAAACAGAGCTAGGGACCGGGCCTCAGGCTCACACGCTTCCCTCGCCATGCTGCCCCCCAAGCGGAGAAGTGACCGGGATGTTCTCTTCTGCATGCTGCCCTTCACACATTTGCACTGCAGGCAGCTGCATCCCCATTCTTCAGGCTGGCAAGAGGGATGTACAGGACCAACTACTAACTTTCTCAGGTTTTTATCTTGCCCAGTTTCATTCACACAAATGGAATCGCTCTGTTTACTGGTAAGAACCCATGTCAAATGGTCTGCGTATTTTGCCATAACGCTGAGGAAGGTTTAAAAAACTCTTTTCGTGTTTTAGAGACAACTCTAGACTAATTCCCATTACACTTGTGCATCATGGTGAACTTTTGAGGCTGTTTCCAGTCTAGGCTCAAAACGGGTAAACCAGCTGTATGAGCAGTTCCTTAGCCTATTTGATAAACTTCTTAAGTGGAGCGAATCTGCTGTCATGATGAAATGGTCCCACACCCCATTGATCAACACAAGCATGTTTCCACCCCAGCACGAGTGATGTGAAAATACTGGTAAGAAATGAAAAGCCACTGATCGTGATTCTCTATGGGTAGAGTAGTGCAAGTCTCGGCCTTGGCATCTCTACGAGGAAGCCTCTGCATATGATCCATTAATAGCATGCAAAACCAGTTTAATTTTAGGCTGGAAGCACCAGGAAGGGAACCACGACAGCACCACCCTCCCTGCCTGACAGGTGTTGGGAGATGTTCTTGGATTCACTCCCTGCGGTAGGTGGTGCCACACATGTTGAATGTCTGCTTCTCAAGAGTGCTGATATAATTAAATGTTTGACAGGACTTTCAAAAGCTATTAACATGTGCTTGAAGAAAGATACTGAATACATAACATGGCAATCTATGCATAACTGAGAGGTGGAAGATTTTTAGTTCTTACTTGACCAAGGACTCCACATACATCACAGGGCTACTTTGTAAGTTACCACTGTGCACCGAGAAGAAGCATACGTGAACCAGCTGCGCCCTTCCCCCAGGAAGCCAAGGTTGCAAATATGACCCATGCACTGATCGCATTCAGACCAGACTATTGCAATGTGCTGTACATCAGACTGCCTTTCAAAACAGTTCAAAGGCTTCACAAAATGCTGCAGTGAGCCTGCGGACAGATGGCAGCTACTGGGATCACATTTCACCTCATTCTAAAAGAGCTTCCCTGGTAGCTTATTTGCTGTCAGGCATGAGTCACAGTGCTTGTGGTGAGCTTAAATCCCAATGTGAAGGATCACCCGCTCCCATCTGAATGTGCCCCAATGCTAAGATCTTCATAAGAGGCCTCACTCCGGGTGCTCCCACCATTAGATGCAACTAACCATAACAGGGCCTTTTCTGTGGTGGCCTCTGAAACACACTTCTCACCACTGCATTCGCGGAGCCTAATCCTCTTCGTTTCAGATGTTTGGTGTCGTGATTTGGTATAGTGGTTAAGAGTGCAGACTCTAATCTGGGAGAACCGGGTTTGATTCCCCACTCCTCCACTTACAGCTGCTGGATGACCTTGGGCAAGCCTTAGTTCTGTCAGAGCTGTTCTTGAAAGAGCAGTTTCTCTCAGAGCTCCCTCAGCCCCACCTACCTCACAGGGTGTCTGTTGTGGGGAGGGGAAGGGAGTTTGTAAGCTGCTCTGCGACTCCGAGAGAAGGGTGGGGTATAAATCCAATCAATTATTATTATTGTTATTGTGGCATGCTATTTTAACTAATGCTTTTAGAAATTTTATTGTATTACACTTTATTATTTATTTATTTTTCACATTTGTATCCCGCCCTCCCCAGGGGGCTCAGGGCGGCTAACAGAGGCAAGGTTGTTAGCCTTGCCATAGGTAAAAACATATAAAAACATAGTAAAAACATCCAACACAAAAACCACAGTACTCAATCCAAATAAATTTATTAATTTATTTATTTATTTGATTCTTATCCCACCCTCCCCGCCAAGGCAGGCTCAGGGCGGCTTACACAAAAGGCAATAGATAAAACAGCAATAAATATCAATATAAAATACACAACATAATTATTAAAACAATTAACATAGCAATGGTACAGCTGTGATAAAGTGCATACAAATATACCCTTTTGCACTTTGTTGTGTATTTTATATTGATATTTATTGCTGTTTTATCTATTGCTTTTTGTATAAGCCTCCCTGAGCATGCCTTGGCGGGGAGGGCAGGGTAAAAATCAAATAAATAAATAAATAAATATAATACAATACAATTTCTAAAAGCACTCGTTAAAATCTTCTCCAGATGCCCCGCAGCCGAAAGAAAGGCATTTAAACCCAACAGCTGACTGGCGGCTGAGCCGGCTGTTAGGTTTAATGAGACCTGTTTCGTATAGCAAAATGAATCCGAAAAAAGCCGGAAAATTATGGCTTTGGGGGGTATTTGTTCGGTTCAGTTATAGCTGAATGCACACCCCTAGAGAGAGAGAGCTGGTCTTGACAATAATAAGTTATGCATCTCCTTGCAGGGAGAAATGCTTGAATTCCCCTTCGTACATTAATTTGGAAGTGGGGGGGGAGGGCCTGGAGAGCAACAGATACACAAGTGCAATCCAAACTATGACTGTCCTCTGGAAGGCCAAGGTAACTGGCACTTTGTTCATTTCTGATTTGTAAGCAGCCCTGAGTCATGAGGAAAGGCAGGACAGAAATATTTTAGTAAAATAAATTTCAGCCTATTGCCACATCAGATCTAGAGCCCCTGACGGGAGCTACCAGTTCTTAGAGGCCGGGGCTCTATGTGCTTCAAGATGCCTCAAGCTCACAAATGGAGAATAAATGCACTTCTACTACTATGCAGAAGGGGGTGCCAAAGGAGAAGATTTCATGCAATAGCATCTCCCATGCCCAGCTTTTAACTGAAGTCCATCCAACTCACCAGTTGCGTGGGGCAGAATGGGTCTGAATCCATTGTGAATGAGCACATTGAGCACTGGTGGTTCAACAATGAGAGGAAGTTCCCAAAGCGGTGACCATAGCACTGACGAAACAGAACTAAACTGAGTCTGTGTATGCCACAAGTCAAAGCAGCACGTAGGCCTTCAGACCGTAACCAGTCCTTTCCTGGCTGGGAAAATTATACACCCACAAGACAAGCAGAAAGGCAAGAATAGCACCTAATTGTCAGATGGAAAGGAACCATCTGACACCACAGAGCTTCACACACGATTCCTTGGGAGGCACCAGAGGATCTCTTGCAGGGCCTTCATGCTTTCTGAAAAGCCCAGCTCACCGGCCAGGCAGCCCAGGGCCCATTGACACCTTCCTCTTTCTCAAGTGTCTGCCAAAGCAGCCCTAAATGTACCCGTGAAAATGTAAACAGGTGAACAAGGAAGGACAAACGTATATTTGCAGATTACATATTTATCCTGCTGTTTCTGAGGAGTCCGCAGCGTGGTTCCTCTCCTCCCACCTACTGTGTCCTAAACATCAATCAACCACCACACACCTGGGCAAATCATAATGGCATGGCACCTATAGGATGGCACATCTAGTGCCGTGGGTGTCTCTGGGGAGCGAGCTCCACAACAGAAAAGGCCCCATCTCCAGACACCCCCTGCAGAGGGACCCAGGGGGAGCCCCGGATGGCATCCGCAGGGGTGGGGAGGTTCCTACGGAAGTCCATCATACATTTATCTATTAACTTCATTTGTAGCCCGCCTTTCTCCCCAGGTGGGACCCAAGGCGGCTTACCTCATTCTCTTGCCCTCCACTTTATCCTCACAACAACCCTGTGAGGTAGGTTAGGCTGACAGAGTGGGACTGGCCCAAGGTCACCCAGCCAGCTTCCCTGGCACAAAACAACTTTAGTGATTTTTTTTAAAGATAGCAGGAAGAAGGCAACATCTAAGGCACAGGCAGGATGCAACAGCAAATTTTTGGGATGTCAAGAGAACTCAAGGATCCCAAGGCTTGTCCCCACCCAACGCAGCCCTGCACACAGCCCTGCCCCTTCAGCCAAGCAAGGATGGGAATAAACCGCCTCCAGGTCTGCAAGGTCAGGCGGAGAACTCTCTGAGAGCTCCAAAGTGCTAAAGCGATGGCTGATCCTCCGACAATGTGCCGAGAGGGCGAGAGGTGCCCCACCATGGATATATTGTGCAACACCACTGTGGTGTCAAGCAGAGAAGAGAAGTAACCACATCAGAGATGCCTCAAATAACTATGGGTGCCAGTGCCATGACTGTGTTTCATGTCTAGCTTTCAGCATTTGTGCCAAATTAGAGGAAAGAAGAGCAGTAGATGGATCAACAGGGGAGAGAGGTCTACATCCAAAACCTTCAAAGCCAAATGAGATGGCCTGGTCATAGAATCATAGAGATGGAAGGGACCTCCAGGGTCATCTAGTCCAACCCCCTGCACAATGCAGGGAATTCACAAATACCTCCCCCTCCACACCCCCAGTGACCCCTGCTCCATGCCCAGAAGATGACAAAAAACCTCCAAACTGGCCTGGAGAAAAATTGCTACGTCCTGACCCCAAAGTGGCGATCAGCATTTCCCTGGGCGTGTGAGAAAGGGCCACGAGAACTAAGCACTGAGGCAACCCTTCCTGCCCTCCCTTCTTGTGATCTGCCTAAGTTCGCAGAATCAGCGCTGCTGTCAGAGGGCCATCTGGCCTCTGTTTGAAAACCTCCAAAGGAGGAGAGCCCACCGCCTCCCAAGAGGAAGCCCATCCCACTGAAGAACCACTCTAACTGATCTGCACATCCAGCGCAGAAGCCACTGGGCCCTTTTAATTAGAGAGTTCAAGGGCTGCTTCACACATATTGAGACGTCCCCAGAGTGGTGTACAAAGAACAAACATTCAAAAGTTTAAAGAAACCATATGAGTGATTGTGCAAAAGACAGATAAAAGCCAAATAAGCAAGCACACAAAAGAAGTGAGCTTCACTTACCTTTGGAGAACAGGGAAGTCTTCAGCTGGTGCTCAGAGAGGACAGGGGAGGACCCTCTTGGCTGAGTCTAAAAGCAGCCCTTGAATTCTCTAATTAAGCAAGCCCTGAAAAGGATCCCTCTCCAGTCACCACCCGCCTCATCCATGAAGGGTGCTCCCTCCCCGATACAGTGGCCCAGGAGTCCTCTTCTCTGCAGAAGCAAAGCTCTACTACACCATGCTATTTAATATCTATATGAAGCCGCTGGGGTTGAGGTCATCAGGAGGTTTGGGCTGCGACATCACCAACCTGTAGAGGATACCCAGCTCTGCCTTTCTTTCCCACCTAGTTCCGAGGATGCTGCTGATATTCTGAACCGTTGCCTGGAGCCAGTATGGGCTGGATGAGGGTGAACAAGTTGATGCCTAATCCTGACAAGACAGAGATTATCTGGGTTAGTAGAAAGGCAGACCTAGTACTTGAGCTCTCTCCTGTCTTGGATGGGGGTTATGCTCCCCTTGAAAATCCAGGTTCGCAGCTTGGGAGTGCTGCTTGACACAGTGGTCACCTTAGAAAACCAGGTGGCTGTGACAGTTTGGAGTGCATTTGCCCAGCACTAGCTGGTGGGTCAGCTGCATCCATTCCTGGTTCAGTCAGATTTAGCAACAGTGAGCCATGCCTTAGTTATATCAAGGCTGGACTACTGCAATTTGTCCTACTTGGGGGTTCCCTTGAAGAGTGTTCAGAAGCTGCAGCTAGAACAGAATGCTGCAGCTAGACTGTTGGTTGGGCCAGCTATTGGGAGCATGTGACCTCCAAATACTACAGCAATTATACTGGCCCCCTCACTTTCAGTCTTTAGGAGGGAGTTGAATACTGTTTTACTTAGGACTGCTTTTGATTGATTTAGCTTTTATTATTGGTAGTCCTAATTGGAGTTTTAAAATTGTGACTCTTTATGGGTTTTATAATTGTTTGTTTTTATTGTGTTTGTATAATGTTTTATATTGGAAGCCACCTTGAGTTCTGCAAGGGAGAAAGGCAGTTAATAAATGTTTTAACTAAATAAATAAATTGGTCAGAGTAGTAGCAGGACATTTCTGTTGCTATGATGTATCCTGGACACTGGGGTGGTTTCATTTGTAAGCTGCTTTGGGAGGCCATCTAACTGGAAAGCAAAGCATGTATTTAAGTTCCTCCTCCCTCCTCCAGCAGCACTTTCCACCATCACTACCCCAGGGAAAAAAAGCTCATGGATAAGATCAGAAATTACAAGTATATCAAGTCAAAGAAAAGCTAGATTTGAGATTTGTTTGTAACCGTGTGGCCTCCCTTTATTCAGCTGTGGTAACTGCATAATCCACCAGCTATGATTAGCAAGAAGGCCTGGCATTCAGATATCCATTTCCACGGGTGCAAGAATTTTGGTCTGTAGAGTGTGACTTTCTTGGCTCTCCCCCCAGCCAGAAATGCAGGGGAGAATTCTGGCTGCCTTGTGGGAGAAGGCAGGCCAGAAACTTACACTGTGCCAGTAGAAATTCTCCCGCCCATGGAATCACTTGTCTGGATCCAAACAATATATGTTAAAAGTATATTTAAATAACAGCCACTTTGGTTATGAAGACAGATCACAATGGGTAGCTGTGTTAGTCTGTCTGTAGCTGTAGAAAAGAGCAAGAGTCCAGTAGCACCTTAAAGACTAACAAAATTTGTGGCAGGGGAGGAGCTTTCATGAGTCACCGCTCACCTCTTCAGGTATCTGAAGAAGTGAGCAGTGACTCACAAAAGCTCATACCCTGCCACAAATTTTCTTGGTTACAAAGGGTACTTGAATATAGTCTTAGATGTTATGATTTGTGATATCCTCTTATGTAATTTTTCTATTGTACATACATAAATAGTCTTTCCTTTTTGTTTGCTTTTTTTTTAATCCCCGGAGGGATATTTCTTATTATTTTTTTATAAGACTACAAAACTACAAAGAAAATATAAGGAAAGGGGATTACATCTAAGGATAAAGGATAGATAACCACACTACACTAAAAACCCAAGAGGAGGAGATCATATCCATGTTAATCTAAGTGTTATTAATAAAAGTGTTAGTACAACAATATACTTGTAGAGTTCTTGTTTGTCTCGGCTTCAATGTTAGTATGTTAGTTGTTGTGAGAGAACGTTCTGAGCATCTTCTTGTTATTTGCTTCAAAAGGCAATTTTCAGAGTCCTTCTGCCTTTACTTCGGTTTTCTGTCTCTGAAATCATATGTAACTTTCGTTGCCCCTGCACCCGTTTCTACAGCAGAGTCCTCTTCTGTTCCAGAGGTAGCAGAGTCATTTGATTTCGATTCTTCATCTTTGGATTCTTCCTCCAATCCCAACTGGCGTCTCAAAAATTCTTTGGCTTTGAAAATGGAGTCAATCTTTCCTCTTTTTTCATTGATTTTAAAGATGACACCCTCTGGGATCGCCCACCTGTATGAAATTCCATTGGTTTGAAGAAAAGAAATTAAGTCCTTATAGCTTTTCCTCTTTTGGCGAATTTCAAATGGAATGTCTTTTAAAGTTTTAATGTTTATATTCCCCATTTTCAGTGGAGTTGCTGAAGTCGCTTTTAAAATAGCATCTCTGGTCTGTCTTCTTGAGAATCTGACCACAATTTCTCCAGGCAGGCTATTTTTTTATATAATTGGAGTATGCCCTATAAGCACTCTCCATCTCTTTTACCAGTTCATCCGCTGTTGAGCCTATTGCTGGAGCAATGATCTCGCTGAGCAGCTTCCTCAGATCCTCCGTTTGCGATTCAGGAACTCTCTGGAATCTGAGAATCATATTGGCTTTTTCCATTTGTAGCTGTAACAAACGGTTTTCTTGGAAGTTTTGTTTTGCTTCAACTTCCCCCATTCTTTTCTTCATTTTCTTGTTTGTAGTGTCTATCTCTTTAATTCTCTCAGTCGTATGCTCCACCTTCTTCGCCTTTTCTGCCAGTTGTAGCTGCTGGGATGTGAAGTTTTGATTCAGCTAGGTCAGTTGCTGGTTAATACCATCGAGTTGCTCCATCACTGGCTTGAGCATATCCGCTAACATTTTCATGACATCTGCTTTCTCTTCCGGTTTAGGGCTCTGACTACCCGCCGGTTTCGCTTTAAACTTGCTTTGCAAGGTCGCCATTTTATACAATTGTTTACAATTCCAAACCGCTTCTCGCAGACTCGAAAAATCATCACCTCGATGTCAGCGCTCAAGTAAGTCCCTCAAAACAAAATCGCTGCTTGCTTCCCCCCCTGCCCCCTTCGCTACACTTATCTGTCTGTTCGCATAAGAGGCGTCCCTCTTTGCGCTCCACTTTTCCCACGGGGGGGGTTAGTTTGCTTTCAAAATATTCCATTTATTTTGAACTATCATTCATTGTCGGTCATTTCTCTGACCTCGCTCACAGTAAATGATATTCCGCTTGATCTCCAGCGCTTGTCTCAGTCGAATCAGCTTCTGCCTGAGGGCCACACAGCGGCAGGACCGTCAGGGCGGAGGGAAGCCTCAATTCTCCAGCATTTAGCCATCGAAGAGGCTGCCCCTCAAAAGCCCTGTGGCCTGGAGCCTTTCGCAAAGGCTCCGTGTCAGTGCTACTTGAGGTAGCACCCCTCCATGCCGCTGGTGTGCGAGTTGCTCCCCTGAGGTCTGGGGAGAACGACCGGCATCACTGATCCATAAACCGGAAGTCCTTTTTGTTTGCTGAAGTCATTTTGTATTTGTCTTTTCATACTTAAAAAAAAAAGATTCTAAAGAGAGACTTAGGACCTACACCATCCCTGGGCATAGGTTTTGAACAGAATTCAAGACGCTGATTGGAAGTTTCTGTGGCCACCCCACATTTATGGGACTCTTGGTGTTTGACTGAATTTCCAAAGCAGCGCAAAAGTATTGCCTGGAGCAATATTTTGCGGTCTGGATGAAGTGTCTGCATGGAGGGGGAGAGAAAGAGAACGCTTAATGTTTCTTATGTGGCCAGCATATAACTACCAGCCCTACTGGATGTAGCCAATGTACCTGTGGCACAAATGTCAACTGCACAAGCCAAAGCTCAGGAATCTGACAATCAACAAAAAGATAGAAGAAGAAGAAGAAGAAGAAGAAGAAGAAGAAGAAGAAGAAGAAGAAGAAGAAGAAGAAGAAGAGGAGGAGGAAGAAGAAGAGGAAGAGGAGGAAGAAGAAGAAGAGGAAGAAGAGGAGGAGGAGGAGGAGGAGGAGGAGGAGGAGGAGGAGGAGGAGGAGGAAATTGGATTTATACCCTGCCTTTCACTACCCAAAGGAGTCTCAGAGCAGTTTACAATCTCCTTTCCCTTCCCCTCCCCACAACAGACACCCTGTGAGGTAGGTGGGGCTGAGAGAGCTCTCTCAAGGACTGCTCTTGAGAGAACAGCTCCGAAAGAACTTACGACTGACCCGAGGGATCAAAGAGGAGCTTCCGGTACGGTGCGACGACAGGCAGACGCTCGGTTTGCTCCGAGCAGCCCGATTCACTGTCGCTCTTTTGCGAGGCTCCCAGGGGTCCGGGAGACTTCGCCCACCCCTCCCGGAGAGAGGGTTGGAGTAGGGGGCGTCTTTCTGCCCCCCCCCCGTAACTGGCAATGCGGGGGAGGTGACCAGAACTGCCCCGAAACGGGAACGACAGAAGGAGAAGAACATGGCCGCCATGCTCTCTTCAGACGCTGCCATCCGGACTTTTTAACTTTAAATTATTTTTTGGGGGAAACAAAGTGATACATCACATGGAAAAAGAAATTGTTGACTGAACTTGAGTACTATACCCCTTTATACGGCCAGAAAAAATTGTTGGGGGAACAGAGATTGAAGAGACTGAAGAGGGGTAAGGATTTATTTTTGCTCGTCCGTTGCTGAAAGTAACTTTATCCTTCAGAAGTTGTACAGCCTGTATAATAGGAAGCTTAGGAGTGCTGGAGTGCTTGAGTTAAGAGTGAAGAAAATGGAGGAGGAGGAGACCAGTGAGGAAATGGATGAGGACACTAAAATCTCTGACCTTACATGGGAACAGTTTCAAAACCTTCTGATTAAAGAGATGAAACAAGCATTTAAAGCAGCCTGCGAAAATGTGATGAGAAAGTCACAGAGCTTACCCCTTGAAGGGAAAGATAAGAATGAAACAACGCAAGAATGAAACAACGCAAGAAACGCGAAGAAGGGGGGAAGAACAGGAACGAGAGCAGGAGCAGGAGAGAGAGACTTACGACACTCAGATGGTGCTGACAACTGTGGAGATACAAAAAGTAGACCCTCACAAATGTGTGCTGAAGACGCAAAGAAAACTGAAACTGAAATCAGGAGTAAGTAGAAAATGCTTCTCAAAACTTTCTTGGAGAGGGAAAAAGATACCAACACAAAAGATTAAAGAGAGCTCTAAAGACAACATTTAAACAACTGAGGAAAAAGTTAAAGGATGGTGCAAGAGACTTTTTGGAAAAGAAATGGCAAGAGTACAAGGACTTACGGCACCTAGAAGAGGATGGGGAAAACCGAGGGGGGGGAAAGCTGGAATACAGGATTATTGTGTTGGTTGTTATTATTAGTGATAAATTAAAAATTACCGGTCGTCTTTTATCTGGAATAGCTGGCTGCAAGGTACAAAGTAGTGGTGTTGGGAGGGAAGAAGTGATTTGCAAGAAAATAATTTATTTTGCCCAAATTGCCTAATACTAAATTAATTGAAGTAGAATCTACTGTTGGTAAAACTAGAAGGAGTTATAGTTATGATTAAATTGTTTGATACTTAGTTAATTATAGTTGGTGTTTACATATATGTTTGGGATTAAATGGAAACTGCAGAAATGTTAAAATCCAAGAAGTATAGAGGAGGTGTTATTTGTAGGTTTTTGTGATTTAGGGTTATTGTTTTTCTTTATTTCTCTTTACTTGTGATCAGTAAAAATATAATTTATCCTGTTTTAGTTGTTATGTTATAAACTAATTGAAATGGAATTTCTGACTGATAAAAATGAGTCATAATTGCTGGCTATCTTGGTATTTGTAAATTAACTGAAATGGAACTTTTGTTGGCAAAAATAGAATGAATTTAAGATCAAATTACTTGCTACCTTGGTATATTAATCATTGTTGATGGTGTTATATAGGTCCGTGACTAAATGAAATTATAGAAAGGTAAAAACCCAAGAAATATAGGTGGCAAGGCAATAAATTTCAGGTTTTCTAGTTTGTCTGTTTTTTTTCTTCTCTGTATTGTGATATGGTTGTACTGCATGTGGAAGATAATTTATAATAGGTAAACTGTTACAAGTAGGTTACTGTAATTTAGGGCTTTGTTTATTTTGACAATTTAGTTATATATAGTGAGGGAAGAGTAAATAAATGTAGGTAACAGTATGTTGTTAAAACGTTAAAGTTTAATGGGTGTTGGAGGATTTTTGGTAAAACCTATGATACCATAGAGTAGAACTATTTAAACGATGTGATCTGATTGGTGAAGCCTCAGGAATATACAATTTTGTTATACAATTAAAATGAAGGATGACTAGTGATTGAACAGAGACGACGAGTAAAAGGTAGTTGTGAATAATAGGTTTTTGTGTCATGCAATGATGATAGTTGGTTAAGGGTAGAGAAAATATGTGAAGGATGTAGAAATAACCAATTGGTCAAAGCAATGTGATGTATTGAGGGGGAAAAAGGGGGGAAAATTGCTGTTTGTTGGTGTGGGTGTTTGTCTATTATGCATAAAACCCAATTTTTTTTTTTTAAAAAAAAAGAACTTATGACTGACCCAAGGTCACACCAGGAGCTCTATGTGGAGAAGTGGGGAATCAAACCCGGTTCTCCTGGATTAAAGTCCGTGCTCCTAACCACTACGCCAAACTGGCTCTCCAACACCAAACTAGCTCTCTCTCTAACATCAACTTCACACATGTGCCGATTGCTGCAGGAGTTGTGTGACATATGAATACCACACAAGTGTACCTGTGGCTAAGAGACCTGATTAGGTCATGTTCTATAAAAACAGAGGTGTGGGGAACACCCATGTGGAGCAGGAGCAGCAGCAGCATATTAATCCTTTGCTGTAGCGGAACACCAATGTTCTCCCCACAGCAAATGGAACATGTGGAGCTGCCATAGACCATACTTGTCCTCTACTGGACAAGACTGGAGGTCCAGTAAGTTTGGAAATGAAGCAGCACAGATTCACATAATATTCAGAGGGGTCCCACCAACACAAGGATTGTCTGTGGTAGATACAAATCTCTGACAAAATTCAAAGTGTCAGAAAATTATGGGCATAATGACACCAGGTTTGGCAGTCTTCTGTTCATACCTGTTATCTGTGTAAGAACAGGTTACCTAAGGATCAATAAGAGGTGGTCATAAGATCTCCTGTCCCATGCATTCTACATAATGTTTTCAAAGAAGGTAGCAACAAACACATTCAAGAGCCACAAGACTCACTTCATACAAGCTGCCTTCATTAATTTAACAGGGTCAACTTTTTTCTGTGACAGTCTGAGGACATTTGCCTACAATTCAAACCTAAGTTTTAGGGCTGCAAACAGTTTATTTGATTGGTTAGATGAAATCAGTTAAGCAGCTTTTTGATCTGCTAAAGGTGAGCTCAGTTCATGGAGCCCCAAATTTTAAACATACTCATAAAAACTGCGGGGTGGGGGGGGGAGGCTTCATTTGACACGACAGGCTGTTTCCAGCAGGGCCTGTGCAGAATGAAAAGCCAAAAAGCCGTGCACGCAAGCTACATTACACCTCTGATGGACTATGCTCTTGGCTTCTTGGGTGCCATCTTGGAAGAGGCGCCCTTTCCCGCGTGGGAGAGAAAAAGCAGGGATGACCCTTCGGAGACGGTGGTGCTGGCCACAACACCTGAAGTGTAACCAAAGCCAGAGTCACTCTGACGGCTGGGGAGACCTGGGCTCAAGAGCCCACAGCCATGAAGCTTAATGTGTGACTCTTGCTCTAACCTACTTGCAGGGCGGTTGTGAAAATCCATCTTTCTGCTAGGATCTCCATGCACTGACCGGCCTCCAGCCTCTCCAACCTACATGAGCAAGGCCTCCAGCTGGCCAAAGCAGGTCTCTTGGGATCAAACTGAATGAGGCACTGGGAGATCCAGCCATAAACTCACAAACTCAGGGAGAGGGGGGTATGGAGAGGTTGTGTGTGTGTGGGGGGGAGGATTAATCCCCCCCACTGCAGTCCTTGCATGCCAAACCACCTCTTAGAGCTGGTGTTTTCCTCACTGGGAAAAATGGAAGCTGTATCTTCTCCCAATACAGCAAATACAGCCCCAGAGGGCAGGGACACTGGAGGTGGGGAAAGCAGCGTAATACATTGTTCTCCCCCTGTCTCATTTTTCCCTCATGACAACCACCCTGTGAGGTAAGTTGGGGTGTGGCAGAAGCTTGCTGGTGACCATGGGCCAGAGTGGGAGTTCCAACCTACTCGTCAGCCCCTGCACCACACTGGTTTGTTGACTGAGATACTGGTGTGGTGGGATGGCTCAAAAAGCCCCTCCCCACACTCATGGTCCTGGCCCAAATTGGACCCTTTTGAGCTCAAAATATACTGGAAGCCTTGGGGACACAGAATGGCTGACATATTGTGTAGTTAGACCTTCAGGCCCCTGTGGCTGTTTATCCACAGAACAAGCTCAAAAGGCAAACTCTCCTTCACATTGGCCCTTGGTTAGAAGAACTCAAGGAATCCTGGTTCTTTCCTTTCTTGACACAGGGAAGTTCTCTACAATGAGATTTCAGAAACTGTTGCTCTACTCAGTGTCCTGTATATGATCAACAATGTGATCTGCTAGCAGGTCTTCAGCTGCTTTAGGATTTGCGTAGCAAGAAATGAAAACGAAACAACTCATCTGACCATAGACCACAGTTCAGGCTAGTTTGACCATGAGTATTACACTGAATAGGAGACAAGAGATACCTTAGTAACGAATGCACTCAAAAAATAATCAGAGGTTTTTTCCTCCTCGAGGTGAAACCACAAAGATCAGGTTTCATAATGTACTGCCCTACCCATGGTAGAGGTAGGATTAGTGCATGATTGTGCCTTTTAAAAAGAGCAGGCCATTCCAGGAAAAGAGACCTCTTGAATAGAACATGTAGCATACCTGGGAAACAAAGACGCACGCTGCTTGCTAACAATCCCTTGGGTTTTCTAAACCCTACTGGAATCCCTTGGGGAGTCATGAATGTGCCCCCCCCTCCACCGGAACAATCCACTGCCACAAACTGGGGATCCCTCTGGCGGGAGCAGAGCATGTGCAAGGAAGAGCTGAGAGCTTCCTGAGCTCTCTTCTCCTCACTGGCGACAGATCTGCACTGGCTGCCCACCTACTTCTGTGCACAATTACCTGCAAGGCCTAAATGGCTGGGGTCAGATTCCCCTTCCATACCACCCAGCCTCCCAGAGAAGGTACTCCCTCATAGAATCACAGAGCTGCAAGGGTATCTAGTCCAACCCCCTGCACAATGCAGGAAATTCACAAATACCTCCCCCGCACACACACACCCAGTGACTCCCCTGGCTCCATGCCCAGAAGATGACAAAAAATCTCCAGCATCTCCAGCCAAGCTGGCCTGGAGAACAATTGCTTCCTGACCCCAAAGTGGCAATCAGCATTTCCCTGGCCGTGTCCAAAAGGGCCACAAGAACTAAGCACTGAGGCAACCCTTCCTGCCCTCCCTCTCATGACCTGCCTAAGCTCTCTGTGTCCCTGCCTGCTGAGGAGAGGTGGGTGGCAACCAGAGACACGGCCTTATCAGTGGTGGCACCTCACTCCTTCTCTTTAAGGCTCACCTGGGACTTGTGTTGCCCTCTTTCAGGCACTAGGCCAAAATATTTGCTTACCCCGGCTTTTAAGGCTGTTAAATATCTTATGCTCTGGGTAGATATTTTAATGCAAGTGTTTTAACCGTTTATCAATTTTCAAGCTATTTTTATGCTGTTTTATGGCGCTTCTCATGCTTTACTCCGTCAGCCACCTTGAGCAGGTTCTCTGGAGAGGTGGTACAGAAATTTTTCCAAATAAATAAGTAAAATAAAAAATTCTCCCTTAGAATCATAGAGTTGGAAGGGACCTCCAGGGTCATCTAGTCCAACCCCCTGCACAATGCAGGAAATTCACAACTACCCCCCCACACCCCCAGTGACCGCTGCTCCACGCCCGTTAAACCAGCCACATATTTCAGGAATTGTCAGAGGTCATTTCGGGGGGGAACGCAGTTCCACCGGGTGAGGTGCAGGGGGGCGGGGCACATGACGAAGCCCCGCCCCCTGCTTCCGGCCGTCCCGCTTCCAGCCCTCATTCAGCCAGGAGGCGGCAGGAGAAGAGGGAGGGTAAGTTGCTTCATCCCCGCCTCTCCCCACCCCTGCCTGCCTGGGGCCAGGGAGGGCCTTCGTGGGGCTTCCTCGCACTCCCGCCGGCCTTGCAGGTCCACCGCCGGGCCCCTGATGTCAGGGTGTGTGGCATATGCTAATGAGTTATGCTAATGAGTTCCCCTAGCTCTTTTTCTATGAAATGACCCCTGGGAATTGTGCTTCATGTCACTCACTGTTTTCCAAGGTGATTAGCCTTTTATATTTTCTGAACATATTAAAAGTTGCTCTACAGTCTTATATTAAGTGAAAACACAGTTGGATCCACACTTGGGGCCTCTAAAGATCTCTCAGAATGTTTCCTCCTCAGATTTGGAGATCGATGCTCTGCCTTTTCTTTTAGGGCGTGGACTCTGGAAAGGATTCAGGAAAGAGAATGTTGATTTTCTCCCTCTCTTACTTCCTTGATGGATGCAGGGGGGAAAGTGTTCCACATATGCATTCGTTGCCTTGGAAAAAAGCAACAAGCAGACGTCTGCATGCCACGGGAGCCAATCACGGCTGAGGTCTGTGACTGTGTTACCTTCCTGAAATGCTATATAAATGGCAGGAATGGGCAGGTGAACTAAAAACCAGCACCCCCGTGGGACTTCCCAGTGGCTCCTGCATTTCAGTTGCATCGTAAGAATTTGAAGCCGCTCGCAGGTATGGAATGACAAATTAATTGAATATGTGTGAAAATGGAAATTAATAGAGGAGAACAATGAGGTATACATCTCCAAACAGATATTCTGAGCTTGGGGAAAAGATGCACACACTGGGGGAAACTTCTAAAATAATTCATTATTTTATTTTCGGACAGCAAGACAATTGGAGGGGAGGGCTGGGAATGAAACTCAACCTTTAGTAACCTGTAAGGCCAGAATCACAGATCCATGTGATGTTTAACAGAGAAGCAGATAGTTTCTGCAGAGGTTTATATGTATGAGCTTGCAAATGTTCCTAGCCCCTATGATTAAATGCAAAAACTGGGGCAGCATCTTACTGATTAGTGAGGTAAGCTGAGGTATGACAGTGGGCAATGCGGATGGATTCTGAGGCACCTGTCCTGAGCAGGTGACCGTCTGGAATTACTCTGAAACCACTCAGCACTAAATCTGAAACCAACCCAGTAACGTTTTAGCGGGATGTGCGGAGCCAGGGCTTTTCCGAGTTATGGCAGAGAAGCTTCTCAGATCTTTTCATGGCTCTCGCCGCTATGCTTTCTGCAAATCCATCATTAGCCCTCTGAGCCCCAAACCGAGAATACGGGACTTCTCCCACAGACACACAAACAAACAGCCAGCCAGGTGAGCCAAAAGCAAGCCAGCGCCTGTTTGTCAGCTCGACTCCTGGAATAAGCAGTCCCGTCACCCACAGAACCGGGAAATCCTTAAAACAAAATTCAAACCTTTTACTACAGGTCTGGGCTTCAGAACAACACAGTAACCCTAATTTCAAAATATTAACATTTTATATGCTTTTTGTTGATTTTAGTGTGTGGGACAGAGGCGCTACTTTCGTTTTCATGACCTCTCAACACCTCTGAGATTCGGAAACCTTCACTTTATCACTACTACTAACGTATAATAACCCTTTCAGTGTTTCAAGCATTTTACGTATATTTATGGTGGTCCTTCCAACACCCCTCTAGGGAAGGCCAATATTATTTCCCCCATAGCACTGAGGGAAGGGTGGGAGCAGAGAGTGAGCTGCATGCCTAACACCACGGAGGGAACGGTGCCAAGCGGGTCCACGCACAAGTCTCATTTAAATCAAAGGGACTTTCTCCCAGGAAAGTGTCCTTAGGATAGCAGCCCTAATGGGTTTGGAGCCAAGATGAGATGCGAACAAACCGTCTCTCGGATCACAGCACATTCTCTCAGCCACTATGCTCCAATCTGTAGAAGTGAAGTAACTAGGGTGCAACACAGAAAGTCTTTGGTATAAATTAGGTCACAGAGGAGGCATGTTCCTCTCCCAAGCACACATCTGATACCAACAGCAATAAACTTGCGAAATATGCACAATGTAATGTTTTTGGTTATTTTTTTATTCAATTTAGGAGTCTCAAATAGCTCGATTAGCGCTTGCGACCCGAAGCACAGTTCCTGGGGACTATGCCCTGCCAAACTCACTGGGACTTCCTTCAGGGGAAACGTAGAAAATTTCAGAGCAGGCCGGATGGAACAGGCCGGGAGCCCACCCAGCACAGCCTCCCGTGTCCTCCACCGCCCACCAGGAGGCCTGGAAAGCCTGCAAGCAGCCCTCCCTTCCGGCTTCCTCAGAGCAACTGCCCCTCAGGCAGGCCACCTCTAAGCTCAGAGGTGACACTCAGCTGGCCAATGGCTATCTACAGGATGGCACAGAGGCCACGGGCTTAAAAAAGGGGACCACAGCCATTCCTGGAGAAGGCCAACCAATTCACAAATTTGTCTTGTCTCCTTTAAAAGCCCTCTAAATTGAGTTGCCGTTGTTACCTATCTGGAGCGCCACAAGATAACTGTGTAAAGAAGCACTTCATTTTCTCTGCTCTAAACCTACTGCCCATTTATTTCACTGGCCAGTCCCCAAGCTCTAATACTCCGGGGGGGGGCCTCTCTGCCCATTTACTCTAGGGTAGGTCATAAGGAAAGCAAGTTCACCCAAAAGAGGGCATCTAATAACCATATTCACTGTTCACAAATACAGAATGAAGACGCTGCTCAGCAGGGTTTGGCCTATCCTGGTGGCTGTCATGTTGTATGGACCTCATTTGGTTTTATCAGAAACCACCGCTTCGAGCATGAATACCACCACCTCCCACGGCAATGTTCCTGTGACAGCAATCCCACCCCTCTTCAGTTTTGTATCTCTGTATTTGTTCTATGTCTGTGAATGTAACTTTTAAAAAAAACAAAAAATTGATCACTCAGATTCCAGAATGGAATTTTCCTGAATGAGCTTCCATCAAAGGCACTGTGTTTTGCTAATCTGTGCATGCTTTCTTATATTTTCTTTTCATTTTGTGGTGTTACCATTTCTCAAGAGTCCACAAGGGACATGTGAATGTTTTTGTTAATCAGGATATAGATGGAAACTCAGCTTTCATTTTGCAATGTGATAAGCATCAAACCAATTGTCGATGTTAAAAAGGAGTGTCCGTAATCCTCAGGGTATGTATGCAACGTCAGCTTTTGTTTTGCAGAGCAATACATGACAATGTTAAAAAAGGGAGTACCTGCTGCACTCTGAAAGGTGGTCAAGGAAGAGTCTGAATTAAATAGGTCTGTGAAGTAAAATGAAAGTAATGAAGCTGTTGAAGAAAATGCAAGAAATGTATGTAGAAATCTGGGCTACTCAACAGAAGACAACCTAAAGACAACAAGGGACTCAGATATTAATATCCAAATTCCTGAAAGCAATAGAGGGACAGCCTAGGAAGCAATGTGAATGTGCCTCAGTTTAAAATGAAATTTGCTTTATGGTTCTTAATAAAGAATGCAATTGCAGCACGTTTCTCTCGCTAGGATTGTTTGGAGAAGCCCCTGTCAGACGACCCGCACTCATATTTTCAGTAGAGCCACCAGTTTGCCAAACCTAAGGAAAGAGGTCAGCCTCTTAAGCAGGGGGCCACAAATGCGCTCACTCATTCACCCCTAACAAGCAATTTTTGGCAAGATCCACCAGCCCCCTGAAAAAGAGCCAGGGGGCGGGATCTTGTGATCTCGCCTCGAAGAGGTTCAGGAGGCAAGAGGCCATCTTGCTGCTTTCCAGGGTCAGCGCAAGTGCGGGAGACGGAAGAGCCCCCTCCCTCCCTCCCTCCCAATTGCATGCAACACACTGCGCTACTTTCTCCCCTTCTCCCCCCACCTCCCAAGCCAAGCCTCAGATGTTCAGAGTGCCACCACAATCAAATCTCACCTCCAGAACTAGCGGCAAGCACAAAGTACGCCCAAAAGTTAACTGAGCTCTGTTCTTAGGCAACGGATTAACTCTACTAAGTACAAGTCGCCCCAGGGCTGGCGTCCCGTCCCAGCAAGCCACAACAACCCCCCAGTCAGAGCGACCCGGCCAGGTATCCACCTGCAGTCCAGCACGCTGTGGCTACTGGGCAGGGCTGCTCTTTGGCCAGCTAGACTGAAAGGTACAGCAAACACATCACCTTGGTTCAAATAGCCCTTTGTTAAACGTGGCCTAGCAACCCTGGCCACCTTCCAGCCACTGAGCATGGCTGTGTTTTCAAAGCCACTCCCTTTCCGAAGGCTCCAGAGCCCGAACCCTCCAACAAAACTAATTCCGTTTCAGTTCCTTATACAGAGAACTGCCATTTGAAAGACTTCTGACAGGGTTCCCACCAAATCTCTGTCCTGACTCCTCCTTTCCACCAGTTCTTTAATTTCCCCTATTTGTATTCTCTTCCTTTCCACCAGTTCTTTAATTTCCCCTATTTGTATTCTCCTCCTTTCCACCAGTTCTTTAATTTCCCCTATTTGTATTCTCAAAATGGTTTCCCTTTCGACTATCCGAACAACTGAGCTCATGAAAACTCCTATTGACTATAAGGTGCCACTGGAGTTCTGCTTTATTTCCCCTGGTGACAAGTCCCGATCCTGGGCACTTGGGTTCACGGACTTCTGCCTGAACCTTCACCATTCTTATCTTTTTGATACCTAAATTAGAGCACACGTGACCCATAGGACAAAGAAAGAAAAGGCCACGCAGCTAAATTGGACGGGGATGGCATGAAAGATCTCTGCACACCGCTGCTGAGTAAGCCACACCCCTTCCTAGATTAGAGTTGTGCACATGCGTGAGACTCAGAAGAAAGGCATCCCTGCCACATCTCCCAGTTGACAGCATGGCTCCGTTTAACAGGCAGGCTGTGCTCCTGCCTTCATAGACTATCTGGCAGCATCTCCACAGGGCCAAACCAATGGGTGATCAACGGACCAGTTTCTCAAATCTATCATGGTCAGTTCACCTAAAATGAACAACCTGAAATCCATGCCTAAAATGGGACATGTGGACGCCAGAAGACAGAGACTAAGCAGAAAAGGCACCAAGATCAACTACACTCCCATGAATCTATCGAAAGCATTTAAAAATACACGTATTGAGGTTACGAAGCTTTGTACTCCACAATGGCAATATAACAACATACAATTTTCCCAGAAAAGATGAAACACGAATGTAGCATAATATATTTATTCAGCCCATAAACCTCTCCTTAATCAAATATTGTCACAGCTTTGCCATCTTTCTAGCCCCACAATGTACAGCACTGCTACAAAAAAAAAAATTCCCCGCAGCAATCAATCCGAGCTGTTTCTCTCTCTGGGTGGATACATATTATGCCTCTACATAAAACCGAAGCCCAACCTTCTGGGCACACCGCAGGGTCACTCCTTGCCTGTGTGGGGCCTGTGCTGCTAACCCACAGAAGAAGACCTCTGTCAGCACAGAGCCCTTGCGTAGGTAAAGGAGCAGCAGCAGTACGGCAAAAACCTCTGTCCTACATGAGCTCTTTTAAAGCTCAGGTTCACATCAGAAATGCACAACGACATTTCAGCACGCATTACACATTTTGTAACATTTATCAAATACAAAGAAAAACAGATGTATTTGCCCCATAGGTCGATTTCATTACTTTTAACAGTAAATATTCTAGAGTATGGGAAAAGAAGTCGTCTTACCGCCTAGCAATGTAGTAGAACACAGGATTCCCAGCTTTGGATGTCCCAGCCTGGTAGAAAATATTTAAAGTCTTCAGTGCCTTGAACTCTTCTTTTTCATGTACCTGGTGCCTGAAGGTGCAAGCATAAGATGATAAAGACAATGTGGTATAATACTCCACACATTCCACAGGATTCCAGGCAATTATAGGCCTCAGAAGTGCACAAACGAATCAGGGGCTTTTCTCTGTCTTTGGTAGTCTTGGTTACAAAGGCTCAAAGGAATAACCAGAATGCCATTCTCAAGTGGCTGGCCCCCAAGCTAATTCCAAAAGCTACACAATGGCACCCACAAACGTATCTCGGGGGGGGGGAGGGGGAGACTCCTTGGGAATGCCAAAAAATGACTGTATCCAGGGTTAACCTGCCCACTAGGCAAACCTAGGTCATTGTCTATGGCAAAGATTTCAAAGGGCACCAAAAAGGCAAAAGGAACCTCCTCTACTGGTCTGAAGGGAAGCTTGGTGTGAACTGGCTTCTAGAATCTCTGCATCTATTAACTCTCGTCTTCTCTATCAGCCATGTTGGAATATGGAGGCTTCTGAAAGGCTTATCTATTTTTATATTGTTCATTTTTAATGCCCAGCAAGTAAGTGGTTCTAGACTTCTCACTTTTCT
>NW_015173123.1:1194837-1212167 GCF_001447785.1 Gekko japonicus | reverse complement strand
TCCCAGACCAGCTTGAAGAGGGCAAAGTCTGCTGCAGGGAATGGGAAGCAAGGATTGGGAGAGCAACTGAGCATGATTTAAAGGGATTCAGGCCACTCAAACCTGTCAGAACTTACAAAATAATTTCAAATTATTCCTCCAATTCTATGATTTCTAACAGGCCACCATAATTCATATTTTGCAAATGATTTAGCACCGCGTTCCCCACAAATGTTCAGTGTGCCATGGGAAAGAGGCAGCTCTCTTATGGCCACGTTCTGCTCCCCAGGTGGGAGGCTCTCTGCATATAGGTTCAACAGGAACTGCAGCTGGAATTCTTTATGCCCAGTACTGGAGAGAAGATGCCCCCACAACTGAGAAATGAGAGACAAGGAATATGCATGCGGGCTGAATTAATTTAATATACAAGGACAAAAGAAGAACTCTCCTTAATGAATACTGGAAACCGTTTATTGCATATCAGTGTAATAAGGCACAGGCACCAGCTAACATTCAGCACGTGTTTAACCTACTGTCACCCTTTCTGTTCCTCTGCATATTACAACTGATCTGTGAATGAGCCTTTCAAAACCATAAAAAGCAGAGAGGGGGGAAAAGCCAGATAAAGTTCAGGTCTGTCTAGTTACGTTCTTATTTCAAAAAGCAGAAACTCGCTGCCATCTATTTCAGGCTTACCCAAAATACTTCCACCACATGTGCAAACATGAACACAAATGTGCTCGTGATGTGGCTAAACCTTTGAGTGTTTTGCTGGAATCAAGAAGGGTGGGAGAAGGGGTAGGAGGAGAGAGACACAAACATCAGCCTACTGGAACAGATGACTGCTCAGACCTATTCTTATCATAGTTCCCAAGAGCCTCTTTAGGTAGCCTCTTTAGTCTTTTGTGACAAAACCAGCAAGAGACGTTTACGGCATCTGCCGGTATATTTCAGTAACAGTGAAAGTAGAAAGAGCAATAAAACCTGAAAACAGTTGGTAGATGGAGTGTAAAAATAAGAAAGCAGGAGGAGAGTTCAGAATTAGCCACACCAGGGGAAATAACCTGGGACCCAAGCCAGCCGCAGACCCAGGTGGACAGGAGGACTCTGACAGGCAGGACACCCCCGGCAGCCACCACCACCACCCTCCCTCCCCACAGCGGAACCTGGAGATCCCCTCTGCTCTCAGGGCGGCTCGTCTGGGAGCGGCAACCAGCGTCCTCCTCGCTCTCACCCTCATGCTACCTGCATAGTCACGATCATTTCATGGGCGCTGTGTCCCACGCTCCCTGCGTCCAGGCTCAGAGTGAGTAACATGATAAAAAAAATTCTAATACATAAATACAATATAAAATACCTAGCAATATATGATAAAACACACTATATTACAAACTAACAGTATAATAAAAGATGGCGTAAAGGTCAAGGGGCCTGTCTCGTCTGGGGGGGGGGGAGACAATCAAAGATGGAACCCATCGCTATCCTCAGTCACAGGCATTACCTAGTCATAAATTCTTCAAACTTGGAACTGGTGAGATTTATGCTGGACCACTGGGTGTCGGCCACAGGCTTGTGCTCGGGAGGACCAAGGTATGCAAGCAGAGTTGCCATCTTGTCAAACGGTCGCCTTCCAACAGCTTTGTGGTCCCTGGAGGACAAGCAGGTTCCAATCAGTAAAGCCCATCACGATCCCTACTACTTCTCTAATATAACACGGTGGGTCTGCTGCTGAGCTTCCCACAGATTTTTTTCTTCATTCCAGCAGGTTTGTCATCAGTAATCAGTAATTTGCTCTGGCCAAGATGAGACACATTTCTGGCTTCACATGGAAACCTTCCTTCCCCCAGTCCAACTCATGTGAACAGAGAAGTGTGCAAACACACATGTACACTCATTTCATGTTCTGATTTACATACTTCACTATCACAGTAACTCTTCCTTCCCACCATGTAATCGAGTTAGAAACTCACAACTCACATTCTACGTATCTGTGTGCTTGAGTTCTGGCTGCTATCATGAAGAAGACTTTATTTTTCAGATACTGAGGGCAAGAGTAAACGGGCTCCATTTTCAGATCTTCATAGCAACAAAGGTCCTTTAAAGCTTTTAATGGCATGGGGACCAAGGTGTGTGAAGGACTGCACCCAAACATTCTTGCCTGGGAATTCAGATTGCAGGGAAAGGCCCCCGTGACTGACCCACCAATCAAAGAAGCTCATCTGGTGGACACACGAGAGAGAACCTTTTCGGTGGCAGCCCCACCATTACGGAACAACCTCTCCAAGGAGATGCATCTGCCCCCCCCCCTCACTGTCACTCTTCAGGAGGCAGCTGAAGACAGTTTTATCTAGGACTGCATTTGACTGATTCCGTTTTTATTTACTGGCAGTCCTAACTGAAGGTTTTAAATTGCGAGTTTTATGTGTTTTTATAATAATGTTTGTATCGTTTACACTGTAAGATGCCTTTAGTTCCCAAGGGTGGAAAAGCGGCTAAAAATGTTCTAAATAATAAGATGTGCTGTAGTAGGTTTCAGCTTTCTATGTGCTGAAGAAGCAGCCCAACCATTCTGATGGTCCCACTGGCAAATGCGTACGTGAGGCCCCAAAGTCAAATTAAAAAGCTGCCCAGATACTGTCAAACCAGTGACCTACAGCATCAACCGCCGCTCCAGCCTATTTCCCAGTCCTGACACTTAAAACAGCTTAAATGGAAATAGTGAGCTCTGAAGTCAGAGCTGCAAGTCTAAGTAGTACATATTCTGCAGCAGAATTACCAGTAGAACAGGTACAACCTCTGGACTGTCCACAGATGGACATCAAGACAGATTTCCATTTTACAGATCAGGTCACTGTGGCCTGAATGACTTGCCCAAGGGCTTACAGGGTCTGCCAGAGATTTGTATCTTGGTCTTTCTAGTCCAGGGCTACACTAGCTATATAAGCTACATTTTTCTATGCTTTTACACATCTGTTTGTAGTAGAAAGCAGTGTGCATGGACTCAACATTCATCATTGTCTGCACAAGACTCTGTAGGGTAAAATAGAGCTGGTGTGTGAATCAAAATGTGTATTCCAAAATAAAACCCTTATATAAACTGTTTAAATATTACGTAGTGATATTTAACTCCCTCATGTGTGCCTGCCCCACTGGTCACCTTCCATCGTAACCAAACCCACACAGCCCTTTGATCCCTGGTCCACTGCTTCTACCTGTTGCTGGAAAGGTATTGTCCAATCTTCTCCTGATTGTTCCAGAGCAGACGGTGTAGAGCAAGGACGTTGCCATCGCTGATGAAAGACAGGCTATGGTTTACATTGTCGCTAGCCGGGCAATCCGACGCAATATCAAGGAAAAACCTGCACCAAAAGGAAAGCCTTCACTGTCTGCAGCAGCGACATCAAAGCATCTCAGTATGTCAAACACTTCTTTTTTCCTCCTCCTAACGTAGGTTGTCCTGGCTGCACCAGATGAAGGCATTATAGCTCTGCAGCTGAGCTGATAAATCTTGGCTGCTCTTTTTATGCTTCAATAAAAGTCGGGGGGGGGGGGATTAAGCATCAAAGTGGATCCCTGCCATGCCCAGCACAGTGTGTCCTCCCCCACCTGACCCACAAGAGACAACTGCAGCAAGAAGAAGAAGAAGAGATTGGATTGATACCCCACCCTTCACTCAGAGCGGCTTACAAACTCCTTTCCCTTCCCCTCCCCACAACAGGCACCCTAGGCGGGGCTGAGAGAGCTCTGAGAGAAAGTGCTCTTTCAAGGACAGCTCTGACAGAACTATGGCTTGCCCAAGGTCATCCAGCAGCTGTGAGTGGAGGAGTGGGGAATCAAACCCGGTTCTCCCAGATTAGAGTCCGCGCACTTAACCACTGCACCAAAAGGCAGGAACACTTCAGAAATCAGCACCAGAATACACACAATTCTGCAGATGTGCATCTGTTGTAGTCCACTAGTGTATCCTCCCTAAGCCTGGGGACATACAAGCCATGCTCCCACCTCCTTCCTGGGCTTCCCCCCCAAATTCCCTTTTGGAACATCAGTGCCTGATTGATCTGAACCATTTTAGGTCCAGACGTTTTACAAAGTCAAAGTGGGGCAGGGTTTTCTACCTCCCTCTGCTTGGACGGATGAAACAACTGAAACACCCTGCTCTGTGGGTACTCTGCTGCAAGTGTGACCACTTTCTTTCTGTGGCCCACAGTGGCATGCGTGGTGGAGGCTCAAGTGTCCCAAGGCTGATGGGAACAACCATCTGAAGCTCTCTCCTGCTGAGATGGATCACTAGTCCCCCCGGCTCAGTACTGCCTCCTTGTGAGAGTGGCTTTCCCGTCACCCGCTACCCGGGATCCTCTGGGTGGATAAGCCTATGTCCTTAGGCTTCCCACAGCCTCAGGCACAGGACCTTCCTATGAGCACAGCAGGTGCTCTGCACCACAGTCCCTCCTCAGATGGCCGGTCCTTCCTTTGTGTCAGGGCCTGTCCCTTGAACATGACCCCTGACTATCAAACTCAGGGCCTCGTTTGCCATGGGATGTCTCTGTTCTGTCTTCATTCCTTGTAAACATTCTGTACTTGGGCCGTGGGGGGGGGGCAGTGGGTGAGTGAGTGGACCCGTGTGTGGGAACCTGCTTCACTTAGCCACTTCGTAACTGTTTTCTTAAGAGGCCTCCAGACTGGGAAGAATGCGACTGACCTTGGAGCCTGTCTCTGCTAGCCGGCCTGTCATAGATAATGTAACTGTAGGGTTGGGGGGGAAGCATGCATTAGATTTAAGCGGGCTGCGTGAATGGCTTGATTGGACCGGGCATGGGGGGGGGGGCTGTTTGAATTATGTATAATACCAGGGCTGGCGCCAACACAGTCAGTTCTGACACAGATGGGATCTACTTGACACAGCTACATATCTCAATAAACAAATCACTAACAGAAGAGTGTTGAGAGTGAGTTTCTGCAAGAGTCTGACAAAGTTCAAGGACCGAATCCAGATTCCCCTTGGCCACACACACACATTGTATTTGTAATCCTGGAGGAAAGAGAAGTGTGCAGAGAGCAGTAGCTGTTGCATCAGGACTTGCTGATAGCCGGGTTTTGGAGACTTGGGGAGGGGAACTGTGACCAATCCCTTGCAAAAGCAAGCTGCTGACCTTGGACACTGAAGAGTCTGCTAGTCATCCCTGCTGTCTGCTTCAAGCACCTGTTGCAGCCAGTTCAATATGGTGGCATCTTCCAGGTCCACCCACCGCTGTACAAGGTAGCCAGCCAAATGCCCAGCTACCTACAACTTGCACACCCCCAAAATGGTGGTGGCCACAACCACTGGCCACCTGGGAAAATCGGACCAAGCATCTCATGCGCCTGCACTCTTTGGAACACACACTTTTAACTATGGAAGCAAAGCTTTAAAACGTGGCTTTCCAATCAGCTTACCTCCGAGCTGCATCAAAGTTGCTTTTTACAAAGTCATTGAAAGGCCGCATATGTTCCTCCTTTGTAAACAAGACATGGTTGGCGATACTTTGCAGCACCTGGATAAGAAATAAAACCACCAAGGCATGTGATGCTATTGAATTATCTTGTTCCTTATTAAATTCCAGCTGTCAGAGTGTTTGTTTTAATCCAAGGCACCTGAAAATTTCACTAGTGTCGAATTAGGTGACTGCATGCACCAATTAATTGGATTTTACTCCAAGCACCCCTGTGCCAGCACAACTGGCGAATATGTTCTCGAAGACTTTCACGGCCGGAGTTCATTAGTTGTTGTAGATTTTCCGGGCTGTATGGCCGTGGTCTTGGCATTGTAGGACCTGACGTTTCGCCAGCACCTGTGACTGGCATCCTCAGAGGTATAACACAGAAAGATGGAGTACTCTCTGTGATGTACTCCATCTTTCTGTGTTATACCTCTGAGTATGCCAGTCACAGCTGCTGGCGAAACGTCAGGTCCTACAATGCTAAGACCACGGCCATACAGCCCGGAAAAACAACTAACAACTGGTGAATGCTTTCCTCAGGGCTACGTGCTTCAGCTGCTCACCTCATGGGTGAAGTATGCAGCACTGACCGAGGCAAAAGAACCATCCCCTGGGACTCTGCACTCACAGTGTCTCACGTTTAGACTGGATTGCTACCTACGCAAAGGAGCTACCTTGGTTCTTTCGACTCACTGTCTTCCTGTCTTATTCAAATCTTTGTTGTCCTTCAAAGAGTCAGAAAAATATCTGTAAGAAGGGCAATACGCAGGGGTCATTTGGGGGGGGGACGCGGGGGGACGCCATCCCCCCGGGTGAGGTGCAGGAGGGCGGGGCCTGGAGCTCCCTGCTGGTGCCCGCTGGAGGTCGCCGCCGGCTGTGGGGAGGACACACTTCCGGTGATGTCAGGGGGTGTGGCATATGCTAATGAGTTATGCTAATGAGTCCCCCTAGCTCTTTTTCTACGAAATGACCTGGCAATACGGCAGTGGCTGGGGGATTTAAATGAAAAGGGCAGGAGGGGACTCCTGGCCTTTTTAATTCTGAAGAGCTCCCAAGACAATTTACAGTAAAAAACAACAACCCTCAAACAGCAATAGAGATCAAGCATTTCCAGAAATTTTGAAGTCTCCAGGGGGAAAAAAGTTTCTCCCAGGGAAAAACTGAAATACGTGCAATAGTTACTTTCCTAACTTAAACTTTCTTTCGTAATTATCAACATAAAATGCATCATTTATAACTTAATTAGCATATGAAATGGTACTATTTCGCATACTTGTGGAATCTGAAAGAAACAGTGTGCCTGTTTTCTATAAGAAAAAATTGCAAGTATTCTCAGGACTTGAGAGAAAGTTGGAATCTGCACCCTCTATGCTACTGTAACATGTGTGCATCTTTAATTTTTGTCATCTGAGAGGTAGGAAGAGGGAAGCTGCTCTGCAATAAACAAAAAAAAGCATATTATTTGGACAGAACCACTCAGACAGGCCTACCAGTATGTTTGGATATTAAATTTTACAATACCGAATTTGTTCATAATGTGTAATAATAACATATTATTGTTTACATTTAACTCCCCTAAAAATCTTGAAAATGTTGTATATATCTACAGTGTAGAGAAGAATAACCAGTACTTAGTGCTGTAGATTGTCCTAAATAAACATTTTCATACTACCTGCTTGAGTGAAGCCTTGTCTTTCATTTCATTTATTTCAAAGGGGGGGGGGGAAATCAGGAGGGTTCCCCCCCCCCGTGCTCCCCAAACGTTCCAAATTTTCAGAATAAACATTAAAATAAGCAGTCACAAAATAAAATAGTAAAAGCACAAAAGCAGCAGAGATTCGCAGTTAAAATATAATTGAAAGCACAGCAGACTAACAATGAGGCAGCCATCTCCCGCAGGCTCTCTCCGGATGGGGCTCAGGGCTCTTGGAAGTCCACAATGTCTTTTCAAGGGCAGAGAACAAACTCTTCTCCTGCCAGCCAGTTAACAGGGAAAGGGAACCCTTTCTGGACGCAGAGACTTCCCCCCCACACACACACCTCAGAGGAAGGAGCCAGAATCGGCTTCCCCATCTTTCACAGAGCCATGACCACAGGCCACTGCCTGGCTTCCAGACTGCTGGCTAGAGAAATGCCGACTGGCGGTCAGGAACCAACAGCTCTGGTTGAGCAGTACCCAAGTACTAGAGTCACAATAGTTACTTGCTGTTAAAAAAAAATGCACTGCAGGTTCACTCGATTTCCCAACGCAAAGGATTTTAAGGGAGGAGAGTGAGGACAATGGCTTTCAACTGAAGACCAGAGTTCAGAATCTGTGAGGTGGGGGATTCTTCTCTTTCTACGAGTGGCTCTTCGCACTCCCTCGTACATTTGGCATCTTTGTAGGATTTATTAACCAATAAGGAATTTTATTTCTGTCTCCAGCCACTCAAGAGGTGAGGGAGGCTTAGGACCTGGATCACAGCCTGCTCTCACTCTCCCTCGCGGCCCTCCTGCTACCCTACAAGGCTGGACCTCGTAGGACTTCAGATGGGTATTATTCAGGCTCACTGTGCTCCTGTACTTGCAATAAAACGTGTTACTGCTTTCAATTTTCTACCCCCTCACAGAAGCCTTCCAGAAAATGTTGAGCAAAGCTCTGCTCTCCTGCTTAATATGCAAGCAAAACGATTCTTAAAACCACTGTAAAGAATTCACCTTTCTTTCACCAAGGTGTAACAAATCGACCAAGTCCTCCTTGCCTAAACGTGCGCACAGCACAAACGTCATCCCTCACCTTTGACATCAGCTTCAAGCCCCTTTCAATTCGAGGCGGTGGCTTTTTATCCAATATCCCCGCCTCGTACGGTGACACAATTGCAGGGTTGATGAACCTCAGGAACATGGCGCTTCCAACGGCTCCAATGCTGTTCTGGGGGAACCGCTGACTGACAACCTGACAAGTAGAAGTTGGAATTTGATATATACAATGCAACAGGAGGAGCGGGGGCCCAAGACACATTTTAAATCCCCTATTCATTGCTAATCCTTCTATGCATGACACCAAACAAGATGGAAACAAAATCGGACGTCAAAATAGATCTCTCTAGTTAAACAGGCTTCAGAGGGAAGCAGCAAATTGTTATTGGAAGACAAGGAAGAAGGAAAAGTGTTATTTTTAATAGTACAGGCAAAGCATGATTTTACTGCACCATTTCTCTTTCACACACACTCACGCACACTCCACCTTGTGGTGAAGCCAGTTGAAGAGCCCGGGAGTGCCTGTCAGCCCAAAGAAAGCCAAGAAGCTGCTTCAAAGAACGCCAGCCTCAAAATGAAGCTTTGTATCTGGACTGCCGGTCCCAGTGCTCTTCAGGTATGGAATAAGGCCCTGCAAATTCTTCTTGTACGCTAAATGATTCGATTCAATCTGCTGTGAGGGGAGGGGGACCCTTCACACCCATTATTAGCCGCTTTCCATCAAGCACAAAGAGCCCTCTCATAGAAACTCGCACGCAAGATCTGTCAAGGAACAGCAACGGCTCCCCTTGCTTATCCACATGGCAAAGTAGCTGAGAATAAGTACTTCCCCTGAGGATGGGGAGAGAGAAATCAAAATCAAAAGGTTCATGCCATTTATTCAGGTTTGCACATGCTGCAAAACCAGCAAAGAGCTATCACCCCACCAATCTTCACGAGGTACTCGCTAGCTTCTGAGGAGCTTTAAATAAACAATACTGTCACAAGCAGTGCAGAACAGAGAAGGCCACAGTCAGAACTTTTCAGAAGCATGCACCTGGGAAAGCCAAGGGAAAGGGAGGAAAACGGATGGCCCAAGGCCCAAAAGAACCAAGCAGAAAAGCTAAACTAAGCCAGATCCACACACTTAAGGAGGTCTGGGGCCTGCGTTTATCATCCCCTGCAGAAACCACCCTTTTAGAAGTGAAAAAGCACCCAGAGCCGGTTTGTGCCTTGGCATGGGTGTGGCTTGCTTTCTCGGGGCCTTTCCAGGGTCTCTGGTGAGCTTCAAGCAGTGCTTTGCACCCAGATACTGCCTGTGCACCACTGCAGGTCCTGCAACACCTCTTCTACATACAGCACTGATCAATGCAGCCTGGGCAGAAGCTGGAGTGTCAGCCTTAGGCCACGGAGATCTGGGTTCAAATTCCCGTTCAGCCACAAAGCTCAATGGGAGACCCTGAGGCTGTCACCATTAGGGGTGTTCCAAGGATAAAATTCCACCTGAGAACAGAACCAGGGATGCCGTCCTAAACTAACTGGCAGAGGGGCAGGGTTTTTTTGGAGAGAGAATCATAAATACATGTTGCCATCCCACCAGGGTTTCCCAGTGCAACTCTGGCCACTTCAAGGCAAGCCCCGCCCAAACAAACCGGCCCACAATCCCACGGCTGGGTGGGGTCATGTGACGTAGCCCTGAGATGCAGGTTGCTGGCACTACAAAGGGACAGACCTGTCCCGGCAGAGGACAGGCTCCTGCAAACAGGCCAACCCTTCAGCATAGAATTTCTGCCTCCTGTGAAGGAGCTGCGTGTTGCCCAAATGGCGAAGTCATGATTAACTAGGTCAGCTACCACATAGATCAGTCTCATACAGGGTCCCCCAACCTTCCTGAGCCTGTGGGCAATTTTGGAGTTCTGGCACAGCGCGAGACCAAACAGTGGCTGCCAGGCATAGAAGAAGAACAGATTGAATTTATACCTTGCCCTTCACTACCCAAAGGAGTCTCAGAGCAGCTTACAATCTCCTTTCCCTTTCCCTCCCCACAACAGACACCCTGTGAGGTGGGTGGGGCTGAGAGAGCTCTTTCGAGGACTGCTCTTGAGAGAACTGCTCTTGAGAGAACTTGTGACTGACCCAAAGTCACACCAGCAGCTGCACGTGGAGGAGTGGGGGAATCAAACCCGGTTCTCCCAGATTAGAGTCTGCGCTCCTAACCACTACACCAAACTGGAGGCAAAACCAGCCACAAAATGGCTGCCACGGCTTACCTCCAGTCACACAGTGAAGACCCTTGTGCTGTGGTGGCAGCTGCTGCCAAAGCAACGTTCTTAAAAATCTGCACAGCCAATCAAATCTCCAATGGCCAATCAGAAGCCTTGCTGGGCAAAAGTTCCCCTTGCCCCGCCCACTTCCTAAAAATACTTGATGGGCACCAAGGTGTCAGCAGGTGCCGTGACGCCCGAGGGCACCACACTGGGGACTCCTGATCTTAGTTGACAATGATCTCATTTAGTACCAATAAACATGGCTGGGCCAAAACTTGACGATGGGGATGGTGAACGTCTGTGCTTCAAAAAGGGGCCTCTCTGGAGGACTCCCCACCCCGAAAGCAGCCCCACTGCACCCCGCTTCTCTGCCCCAATCAGCTGCCGCAGGTGGGTCTTTGTCACCTGGCCATTCTAATCTCATCATGCAAAGACGTTACGAGGAAGGAGACCAGTTGAGACGAGAGGGGCCCCTGAAGGAATGGCTGAAGAGGGATATGAAGAAGCTCAGCTAGGAGCTTTACCACCTGCATAGGAAAGACCAGAACGGCAAAGCCAGAATACATGGGGGTGGGGGGCCCCTCCCACTGTGAGACCTCTTGTGTCCCCGTTCAGACCACTCCTCCAAGTGAGGCTGCTTTCCACAGGAAAGGAAGAAAGAGATTCTCACCACACACACACACACACAGGCACCGCTGAGTTCCACCTACCCTGAGCACTTTGGTTAAACAGAAAGGCAGGCTATCACCTGTGATGATAGTTGTGTTCAAGTTTAAACTTCCACGTTTGCCAAGCTAAATCTTACGGAGGAAACTCTTGGAATTGCATGGGAAGTAGGACAAAAGCTGGCTCATCCAGCCACTCATACCCAGCAGACCCTGGTGCTCACTCTTAAATGCATCCTGGTCCTTGGAACACTTGCCCGCCCACCCACCCAGGGCTGCACAGAGCATGTGGCCCTTGTGGCCGTGGCACTTCGAGGCAGCCCATTCCAGGCGGCAGCAGTGAGGCCCAGGCCCGTCACTGCCCACCTCAACAGGCCATGCAGGCTTTGGAGGCAGAACAAACCCAAATGAGCAACAGAACCCCTACGCCTGGCACTATTTTTTTAAAAAAAGAATCCCACTGTACCAAGAGGTCACCTGAGTGAGAGTGTGTGGGTGTGCGCATGTGCATGCACGCAAGTCACTCCAAATGCCCAAATTCATCAGGCACTTTTCAAACTTCCACCTTCTTTTTTAAATAAAAAAAAGTAGATGGATACAGCTAGAACAAGAGGCTTGAGGCTTTTTTTAACGTAGCATTACAGTCATCAAATGCTTTTTTTTTAAGACCTGTATGCGGCAAAACCAGCATCCACTCAATTTTGCTTTCATGCTCAGAAAGAAAAGTTGGAAAGGAAGGTCAACTCATTTTCAGAAGCGCATATTTGCAATACACCCCCAAAGTGGTAATACCTGGTGACTCTCTCTCATGCATTCATAGCACTTATTTGGATTCACGTTGCCTTATATCAGCCCACTGGTCAACCTAGCTCAATATGGTCTACTCTGATTGGCAGCTGCTCTCCAACATCTCAGGCTTGCCCAATACCTGACAGCCACAATTCCGTAAGTTGATTTGCCAGGGATCTACCCCATGCCAAGCAGACGCTCTGCTACTAAACATGGCTCTCCCTTGGACACATTTTGAAGTGGTCCATCCAAACCTCTTCCTTTCCCATCAAGGGAAAAGGGTATCAACATCTCTTAAGGAGAAACAAAAACCAATTCCCCTTATTTTCTGACTTTCCATTTTTGAACTGCAGGTGGTGACAAAGAACAGAATATGGTCTGGGCACAGCAGCAGAGTTCCCCTTCAGGTGCAGAGTCAAAGAGGCACACAGAGAACGCTTTTACAGACAAGACTTCGGTCCAGGGTTAATTGAAATGAAAGCTCTTTGGGCGCCAGAATTAGTAGAATGATTTTACAATGAAAGTCAAGTCGGCTAGAAGTGAAGGTTTTTTTCTTGGAATAAAAGAGGAGCAGAACAGAGACCGGGGAAAGGGGGTATATGTGCACGTTGACAGAAACGGCTAAGAAAACTTCTCCAAAAAACTTACTGCTTTTTTGTTTTCCTTTTTTTCTTTTACGGTAGCTTTATTCAGGAGAGAGTGACAAGTGGCCTACAGGACAGAGATGAGCACAAACAAGTCACAGCCCCAGCCACAGACAGCAGCCCCCAAACAGTAAACACAACCAACCAACCAACCACTGTTGACCAGAGCACAGAGTCTCACACTCAAATGCAACAGAACAGAAAATGAAGGATGCACACTCGGGGTCGGGGGGGGGGTACTGGGGCTTCACGTATGCAGCGGTGGTGTTTCACGTAGCACTAAAGGCAAGCAAATGGTGGGTCTCGATCATTCCTACTATTTCTGGCTGGGTCACCAATTTTAAAAGTATACACAGCAGACCTGTTGTCCATTCTTGTATGTGGCATTTGGACTGTGCTTTGAAAAGGGCCAAATCAATTTTTCAAAACAGGTATTCATGCCAGATTTTGTTTCCCCAGCCCTGAAAAAATTCTTCTCTGTGTGTCCATCAACATCTTCACAGCAGATGGGTTAAAAAAAAAGTTTTAAATATGATTACAGTCGTGATCTTTGTCATACAGCATCAGCACTCGAGAAACAGAGCATGAGGTCCCCACTCCAGACAGCATCCAAATCCCATTTTTCTCACCCACCCCAGACTTGGTACCACACACAGGGGGATAAGCTAGAAATGTTCTTTGGCCAAAGCTTTCAAAAAAATTGGAAAGGAAGCACACTTTCCCAGCAGAATTAACGTTTAGCTGCTCTGCACAGAGGACCAGTTTTCTCCCAGCCCGCCCTATACAGAGGTCCAATCCTGCCTTCCAGGCAGGAGAATGCCCTTGGTCCAGTGGGACTCTGCAGTGCGTGCCAGCCAGTCAGAGGAGGACAAGCTCCTTATCACAGCCGGAGCCCAGGTGCTTCAACTGGCTTCCAACAATTACAACTAGGAACTCTCTGAACAAACCTAGGTCCTCCTAATGGGGACCAGCTCTGACTGCAGATGCCCAAATTCTGAGCCTTGCCCCAACTTGGGCACGTGTCAAGCAGCTGCAAAAGGGGTGGAAATCCTCCCCACACAAGGGGAACACAACAGGATGGACACAGAAAGAGCCCATGTGTGGGGTATCTGGTCAGGAGCACTAGGAGGCCCAGCCTGCACCTGAAACTAATGCAGTGGTCCTGCAAGAGGGAATTCACTTTGAATCTCTGCAAGGAAGGCAGCCTACAATTGAAACAATACTGCAGCCTCATCAGCTGAGAGAATTCTGAGTAAACGCTGATGCTGTAAGAGCCGCCCTGCTGGATCAGTCCAGGAGTCCACCTGGCCCAGCAGCCCGTCTAGACACAAGGCCAACCAGACACCTCCAGCAAGCCCACAAGGCAGGGCAGGAAGGCACCAGGCATTGCCCAGCTGTCGAGCACATAACCAACAACGTCAGAACTGCAGCAGAAACACGATGCAACTTTGAGCCCCTTCAAAAACGTGTCAGGAGGTTTTAAATCATTTTGAGACAATGAAGAATCAGATTCAGGAAAAAGCACCGGCCCTTTACCAGCCACTCAACACCAGGGAGAACCAACCTTCATGCCAACCAAACTTCACAACAGACTATAGTCCCAGAATTCACTGCCTGCGATTTGGTTTGACTTCAGGCCTGGATCTCAAATGGCTGGTTCTGCTGTCTCGGCACAGAGTGGAAACTAAACCCATCATTGGCTGCTCAAATCTAGCTCTTATTTGATGGGGATGAGACCTCTGCTTCTCACCCCAAAAATAAGATCTGCATGCAAGGGGCACTTTATTTCCCCTTTCATGACTCCAGCTACTGTGGCAGGGACAAAGTTCAAGTGTCAAGCAGACCCAATGTGCCTGAGCTCAGACTGTAGAGCCAAGTCTTGGATTCTACCAGGGAAGTCAGCTGCTCGAACCGTGCCTCCCAACACTAAGAACATGAGAGGAGCCCTGCTGGATCAGACCGGTGGTCAAGCTAGTCCACCATCCTGTCCCACAGTGACCAACCAGTTCCTCTGGAGGGCCAACAACTGAGCAGAGAGGCCGCGGCCTCCCCCTGGCACCGCCTACTGACACTGTGCCAGCACGCCAGCCTCCGGGTGGGGCGGGCAGGGGAGTGGGGAGGGGCACTTTTGCTCCCCCTCTCCGCTCCCCACCATACACAGGGATGGGCATTATCTAACTCAGCCCATATACTATGGAACAAATTCCTCCAGAAAAGAGATAACCAGCTCAAACCAATGGAGCAGACCAAGCCAGGAACCAGCAACCATTTATTGCGGGGGGGGGGGAGGAGAAGAGGAGGAGGAGGAAGAGATTGGATTTATACCCCGCCCGTCACTTGGAGTCTCAGAGTGGCTCACAAACTCCTTTCCCTTCCCCTCCCCACAACAGACACCCGATGAGGTAGGTGGGGCTGAGAGAGCTCTTTCGAGAACTGCTCTTTCAAGGACAGCTCTGACAGAACTATGGCTTGCCAAAGGTCATCCAGCAGCTGCAAGTGGAGTGGGGAATCAAACCTGGTTCTCCCAGATTAGAGTCCGTGCACTTAATCACTACACCAAACTGGCTCTCAAAGCTGGCTCTAAAGAAGTGGGAAAGGCCTCGCCGTCCAGGCCAAGCCAAAGGTTTCTTTTCCCTTCTTCTCTTTCAGAACCAGCTCCTTACTGGATGGAGAGGTCGCCCTGTAGGCTGAAGCTCTGGCAGGGAATGGGTGGGAAGAGAGGGAAGTTCAACTCTGTGGCCTGGTTCATACTGAATAAACAGGAGGGTCAGCAAAATCTACTCTCAGCCTGACGGACTGTGGCCTATCAGAAAAGGCTCACGGGAAGAACTGCACTGAGAGCCTTTACTGAATGAGCGGAATTCCTCCAAAGCAGCAAAACAATAAAAATTGGGGTTTATTCTGCAATGCAGATTAATGACTTGGTTATAGGAGGCAAACAAAGCAACTAATGCCGCTGATGCTTCAAAAGCCCTCCAGGGAACAGAACAAAGGGAGAGTAACAGAGGAAAGTTGTTTGGAGTCAAGTGAAACTGACGAGATCCGATTAAGCAGATCAGCAAGCAGGAAGAGTCATGTTTTGAGTGCTCCAGGACTGGCAATAGATATTTTATTATACTTCCTGCTGTTTCTCTGAGGAGGAACAACCTCCTCGCTGTATGCCGGAATTTGCTTCACCCATTTCCACTTTCATGACCCTACATCTGGAACCGTTTCCCCTTTATATCAAACTACTTCAATTTTTTGTCTTTCTAGAGGGAGGCGGTAGATGATTCAAGGTCAAGTGACGGTCCTTTCACCTTTGTCTTGGGGTACAGCTGTTCATAAGAATGCCACAATTCAAAATTCCTGGGTTTGCACCACTTCAAAAAACAGCCTAGAGGATTACAAGATTGATACCCGCCCCACAAGTCCATTCGTGTAAAGCCTGTTAGGCAGAGAGGTTTTCGCCAAGCTTTAACACCCTTTCTGAAGTGGCCTCATAGCAGGAGAGACCCACGAGGCACGTTTTGAGAGAGGGGAGTTTAAACACACGGCCCTTTGAGGCAGAGAGGGGGCCTCCGCTCTCCTGAGTGCCTGGCAGACAAATGGTGCCCTATACAGATTCAGCATCTTATACGATTCATCAAGCCTGACGTGAAACCTAGAAAGCGCCCCGGACAACAAGCAAGGCGGCATTTATAGGTGAAGATTCCTCCACCTAACAATACTTGCTTACATTTTGCATGACTTCGTAGTTCTAAGAGAAAGCACACAGGCAAAAAAACCCAACAACAACCCAGTTCAACATTGTTTGTTTTTTTTAACGGATTTAACTGGTGTGAACCAGTTGCGGGATTCCCTGAAATAGTTTCTTACGTCAATAATCTAAAGCAGACAAAATCAAGAGTAGTAATTAACATGTCACCCATTAAATTGTCACAAAACAGAACAAGCTACAGAGTATTCCAGAAGTCTTGTGGGGCTTTTGAGGTAGACAGTTCCAATTTCAGTTCCTGTCCTCTCCAGTTACAGGGGTTTCAGGCCATGGGTGCTCTCTGCTTGAAGCCCTGGAGAACAGCTGTCCGTTGGAGGACAGATGGGCCCCTGGCTGGACTCACCACCTTGCATTTCAGTTTTGGTTCTGATGGGCCAACACAGCCACCTGCCACTTAAAAGCCTGACAGCATGTTCAAGAAATCCATCTTTGCCAACATATAAGTGAGCTTTATTCTCAATTTCTCAGTCCAGAATTACAACGGGTGGGCTGTTGCACAGATATATGGGCAATGCAGCCGATGCTGAAAGGGAGTCCAGTTTGTGTTGGAAGGGTAAGATGGCGAGGGCAAAGATGGGGACTGCACTGTGGGAACCATTTACAGAGACTCCGGCGACTGCAGATATGCAGCAACCCCCGTCCCAGAACCTCAATCAGCAAAGAAGAACCTTGCCTGCAGGCTGAGGTCAAAAAACTGGCCAACCACTAATGCATCCCCCCTGCCCAAAGGCATGCAAAATAATGGCAAAGGGAGGTAAGCAATGTTCCCTCTGATTTCCGCCCCCCCATACTGAGTGGGGGGCTGCACATCCTGAGCAGAATAGAACTGCTGTAATCTTAAATGGGCAACGGGCAGTGCAAGACCCTGCGTGGCTCCAGACTGCTGCTGAGTGGGGCTTCCCGTGTTCATGAGCGGCCGCTCACGTGGCCAGCTTAGAGGGAACACTGGAGGTAAGGAGAGCGGGAAGGACGCAGGGACTCCATTCAGCCCAGCAGCAACTCCCAGGCCACAAGCAGGAGTTATTCTCAGCCCT
>NW_015173123.1:1151857-1194796 GCF_001447785.1 Gekko japonicus | reverse complement strand
ACAAAAACCCTGAAGGTGGGATAAATCAAGGTGGGTAGCCGTGTTGAAGCAATACAACAAAGTTAGAGTCCAATGCACCTTTAAGACCAACGAAGTTTTATTCAAGGTGTGAGCTTTCGTGTGCGTGCACACGAAAGCTCACACCTTGAATAAAACTTCGTTGGTCTTAAAGGTGCCCCGGTCTCTAACTTTGTTCTCCTGAAGGTGGGAGGCACTGAATCGGAGGCCTTCTGCATTTAATGCATCTCTATCAGTGTGCCAGAAGCCCAGGGGAGCCAGAAAGTCGTAAAAAGCCAGTGCGTCGGCCCATTAGATCCCTAGCCGGCACAGCCGATCAGGACTGCACTGAACAAACAACGGGGGACTGATCCCCCAATTCCTTGGAAGAATCGAAATGGGTGAAGGGCGATGGAGGAAGAGAGTCCCACGTCTCCCCAAGTCAGCTGCCTGCCTTTCATCTGAGAATGCCTGGAAGGGAAGGAATCACACCAGGGAGCGGTGGCGCAAGGGATTTCCCCCTGCTTAACGATAACAGCTGAACTGCCATGCTTTGGCAGTTCTAGCCCCGTGCTGGTGTGAGCAACCAAGCCTGGTCCTAGCTCATCGTCTACCCAGCGATTCGAAAGCTTCGGTGAGTAGATAAACTGGGGACCACCCGTAAGGGGGTGGGCACACCCCTCCCTTCGGGAAGGTGTTAGCTGCCGAGGCAACTTCTGAGACGAAAGAGCTGTGTCAGCTTCCCTGCAGTGGAGCGAGTCAGCCAGGCGGTGGCAGTGTGTGGCTGCACAACATCAAGAAGCCGGACATCAGCCAGCCGACAAGATGCCGTAGGAACACGACTGACCCAGCCCGCAGATGAAGCCCGGCTAGCCGCAATGTGTGTGTAATTAATGCTGTATGTTTGTCTTCCCTATCCCCACAAATATTGTTAGTCCAACTGTCTCAAGAGTAACTGTAAATCGCTCTGAGACCGCAGGTATGTGGGAAAGAGCGATCAATAAATCGAAAGCATTATTATTATTATTATTATTGTTATTGTTATTGTTATTGTTATCATCTCTCTACCTCCTCAACTTCTCATCATGCAATGGAATAAATGCAGCTTAAAAACAAAAACACAGAAGGGCTTCTTCTTCATAAAGTGTCCCGGCAAAACACAAAACCAGACAAAATTGCCTGCTCCACACATACCTGATACAGACAGTGGCACACGCTTCGCAGCTGGGGCGGGAACTCCACAGAGGAGTTGATGATTGCATGGAAAAACTTCTCCGTCATCCGGAGAAGGCTCCTCTGGTTGTCTTCAAGGTTTTCACTGGACTCCAACCTGCAAGTCATGCCTGTTAAGACCCTGCCAATCTTCCCAGGCCAGAGTGCACATCAAAGGTGCAGAGGTGACACTGGCACAGTCAGGCTGCAGAGCCACGCTCAGAACCAGAAACAACACTGGAACGCCTCCCAGACTCATAAGTGGGCCCGTGACTAAAGGGCCAACCCTGCTGTTGGACTAAAGGGCCAACGTGGGGCTGTTCAGGCTGCTACAGACAAGATCAGGTGAACGATAAAAGACAGAACAAGTGAACAGGTAAGTTCATCATTGGCTTAGGAGTCGGGAAAAGTGGCCGGGGAATTCTGAATCTATCTGGAAAGCACCAAGTCTAACCAGGAGCTGGCCATGGGACTGCAGAACCACCAAGCATTGCCGCCCGGCCTCTTTGTCTGCAAATGACAAGGCAGCCGGAAAGTGAGCCATGCAGCCGTACTGGCACGGGGGACGTCCCGCCCTGCTCCCTTAGACAAGTAGGACAAAAGATGCCAAGCACAGCACCAGGTAAGGCCCCTACGCTAGCTAAAATTCCATCAGGAAAAAATACTATGATCAGCTGTCAGTCCCCCACCCGATGAAACCCCAGGGTTTCAGAGAGCAGAAAAGCAATCGAAACCTTGAATGAGAGAGAACCTTTGCAGGCAGGGGTAGGGAGAAACATACTATTGCAGACTCCATCCCTTTCCCCATCACCAAAGTCAAACCTTGTAGGGTCCACTTCGAAGCTAACATGTTGCCATTCAGAAGATGTAATGATGGTCGTTAACAAAGGTTCCAAGAGCTTCTGAAGATAAGTAGCACCATAAACCTGCAAGCAAAAATATTTAATCCGAATTGTGATCTCACATGTCACGCTGCTGTTCTTACCACTGACTCAGTCTGTCACGAATACCTTGCGAAGTTGAGCAGAACTAGACCAGAGGAGAAACACGGGGCTGTGGTGAACTTTCCCCTTCTCCCTTCAGCCAAGGGTAGGAAAGTTCACCCACTTCCCCAGCATCATCATGTCATGCGTTTCCATGCCCATGACAGGAGGACAAGAAAACGTGAAACATGAGTATGCCGTGAAGTCTCAGAGCAAGTCACCCTACATATATATTATGGAGAGGACAAACTCGACAAAGATATGCCATTTTTGGCCGTAGTTACATACGGTGTTATCCTCCTTGCAACAGCAAAAATATTTTCTCTTTATTATGCCCCACTTCCCTACTAATAAAATCTTTTTTTTAAGACCAAATATACCTTAAAGCAGAAAGTCATTATTTTGCTAGCCAAACTGTTTCCCCTGAAGAGAGTCTGCATCGAGTCTGCCAATTCCACTTCCTTAGAGAACATGTTCCAAAGGAGCTGGTAGAGTAAGTGTCGGGAATCAAAAAGGGTAACCAGGACACGAGCCAGTTCATCCTGTTTTTAAAAAACGGTATTAAATATGTAAAGTGACATGACAAACCAAGACAAAAGCAATATTGTCAGGGGGGGCAGAGGTCGATTCGGGGGGGATCGCAGGGGATCGCAGTTCCCCCAGGTGAGGTGCAGGGGCGGGGCACACGACGAAGCCCCGCCCCTTCTTCCAGCCGCCCCCTTCTTCCAGCCTCATTCTGTTGCAGAAGGAGGAAGAAGCAGGGGGGTAAGTTGCTGTCCTCCCCCTCTGCCTGGCCGAGGCCACTCCACGTGGCCTCCACAAGGACTCCCAGCCCCATCCAGGAGCTTCCCCGAGGTAGCTGTGTTAGTCTGTTGCTGCAAAATAGTCCAAGAGTTCAAATAGCACCTTTAAGACTAACCTTTAAGACTAAGACTAACTGAGTGGGGGGTGTGGCCTTATGACACACTTCCGGTGATGTCAGGGGGTGTGGCCTTATGACACACTTCCGGTGATGTCAGGGGGTGTGGCCTTATGACACACTTCCGGTGATGTCAGGGGGTGTGGCATATGCTAATGAGTTATGCTAATGAGTCCCCCTAGCTCTTTTTCTACGAAAAGACCCGGGGGGGGGGGATATCCATACTATCACAGGCAAACCACTAGAGACAAGAATGCTTGTGTCCTTCCCAAAGCCCAGTATCTAAGGGCAGAAGAACAGTCATATGTAGTCCCATCACTACTTCCCCCCAGGATTGGGGGTGCTCAGAGAAAGGAACATGAATGGTCCTCCTTATAGGTGAGCTTTAAATGTGTGGGTGAGACCAAAAGGAGCCCAAATCCCTTCCCCCACCCCCACCCCCCAGGATCGTGGACAAGACTGCTCCCCATCGCTAAAGGGCATCAGGGCACAGGTCCCAGTTCCGGCCCGGCAGGAGGAAGCCCAGCACGTTGCTCAGGCTCGCTGTTGTGCAGTTACTTACACTGGTTGTGCCTGTGCCATTTCTCATGCGGATGCCTACTGACCGGTAACAGAAGCGCTCCCGGACTCCAGGGCCATGTCCACCACCCCAGAGGAGTACTCCACAGAGCCTACAATCTCTCACTCACCCTCAATGGGCACAGGAAGAGCCTCAAAAAGGACTCTGCTTTGCGGAGGAACTGGCCACAGCAGTTGTGTGAACAGACCTCTCCAATTCCAAAAGCCGTGATTGGTAAGGAAGGCCAAAGGGGTTTTATGCTTCTCCCAAACAGTAATTAAAACAGTAATTCTTCCAGACAGTAATTAAAATTTGGAAGAAGCCACCAGCAGGGGAAGTTGGAGCCCATCAGCCGAGCAAGAATGGAGACAGCTGTTCACGGCTCACTCGGGGGCCACTCAGCAAACCTCATCTGCTGCTGCGCACGAGAGGAGTGAGACGACCTGTACAGGCCACCCTCCTCTGCCAACACAGCATGCCCCTGCAGAAGCGGCTATTGAGAAGGGCAGGCCAGCATTTGGGCCCTTTTCATACCAAAAATCACTATCCCCCAAGCTGCTTTCACTCATGCAGAGGAAAATCTACAGGGACTTATTTTTCCCTTTTGCAGAGTGGGTGAGAGCTTCCGGCCAGAAAGGACAGCAAGAGGAAAAAGTTCTACAGCCCCTCATGATCCGGCACCTGGCTGCCCTTTAAATAGCAGCCTCCTCCCTCCACTGAGGCACACACAATGCTGCTCTTGGGGGATGGAGACCCTGGAGAATTACACCAGGGGTGTGGGGGGGGCGGTCTGTAGCAGAAAGGGGAAAATAGGCAGAAATAGCCAATTTAGCCTTGTTCCAACACTAAGTTTCCAAGAAATGCCAAATAAAAAAAGTTTCTAATTGCCAAAAGGAGACAAAGAGGCTTTCTGGGAAAAGCATTTCACAGCTCCAGGGATGCGCAAACAAAACACCATGTTCACACCATGTACTCGCACTAGGTCAACATGAGTGACCGACAATGTGATTTGTCTTACCCACTGGGAACAAGGCACCACGTTCGCCAAAGCCATCGCAATGGGCAGTTCTCCTTGGTCACCCATCATGGTGACCAGCTCCACCAATCTCTCAAACCGGTCTGCCAGGACAGTTTCCGCTAAGGTGTCGAACTCAGTGCCCTGCTGCAGGATTTTGGTGAGAACCTCCATGAATGTCGCTCTCGTCTGGAGATCTTTGTGATAACCTAACCCTACCAAGGACAATGGAAGGATTTAGCCGTGAGGATCACGCAAGGCATTGTAGTTCTAAATCCTCACCCAGATGGAGCGAAGGGGATTGTTTTACCTATTGAGTGCATGAGACCACTATCCACATTTGCGTTGAGCAAGTTGGACATGGCAAGAACTGTGCAATGCCGCAGTGAAGCCAGCCGCCGGGACATCCCACGCTTTCTGCCTCCCGTTTGTGCACTGTCATCTTCGACTTCACTGCAGTCATTTAGGAGGTTCATAAATAGGGTGAAATACCTACACACAGAAAACATGTTCATCCTTAAGCCTTTAAAAAAGAATACAAGTCACCAGAGATGCACAAACACCAAGAGACAACCTCCGTAAGGGTTTTGTATCCCAAGAGGCTGCTAGCACCTAAACTAACGGCATGAACCATGCTGTACTAGAGCATCAAGAAATGTTTGCAGATTTCAACAAAGAGAAAATTTTTAATTTATTTGAAATACATAATTTAAATGGCAAAGACTTGGATGCTTCTTAGGGGTACTTAATTGCACAGCAAAGCTTTCCGTTTATCTCTTTTTAACAAAGTCTCCCCCAAGAATTGAGGTTGGGCACAAATATGCTCACTCAGTACTATCCCCTCAGATGCTGACTTGTGCATAAAGAACACACACACAATGCGTCATAATGCCCTCTTAATTGTGTCATATCAAAATATGAAGATTCATTACTTGGCAAATGGTGGAACAGTTTTTTTATTTGGTATTAAAAAGGGTGTGAGTTGAATGAATGAAACGTGTGGACTAGTCAATTTCTGTGCAATCTTTCCCAATGCTATAGATTAGGGGTGTCAAACATGCAGCCCGGGGGCCGGGTTAGGCCCCTGGAGGACTTCTATCAGGCCCGCAGTGGAACTGGCCATCTCCTGCTTCCAGTTCTGCTGCTGCTGCATCATAGCTTGCTTCGCCAGACTCTTTCACTCGCTCAGCCATTTCATGTTTTAACCTGGGTCCTAGACTCAGAACTCTGAGCATGAGATTTCTGTGGTGAATGTCAATAAATCAAAAGTAGGTTTGCAGCTTACAGAGCTAATGTTTTAAGCATGTTTTTATTTTAAGGGGGAAAAAATCTTTGTGTTTGTGTCCTTTATAAAGTTTAGATCTCTGCTACCTGGCATTGCATTTTAAGACACACATGGCCTGGCCCAATAAGGTCTAATTTATATCAGATCCGGCCCTCATAACACATGAGTTTGACACCCCTGCTATAGATAGATGTTATTTCCTCCCCGCTTGCCTCAGTGAGACAGGAACACACTGTGCTTATCTGAAACTGGGATCTCGCATCACCCTGGGATGCTGATCTTCAAAATGATTCATGAATTACTCACCCTGGTGATGTCTCTCAGACCCCAAAACTATAGCAAGCTGCACCCCCCTCGCCAAAGACTTCAAGAGATTCTGGCTATTTTAACTAACAGGACACTGGGGGAAAACAAAGGCCTTTACTTCAGGAACAACTGTGATTTGGCTTCCATCAGTTCCACTCCATCTCCTTCTTCAGGTTGCAGGGGAAGCCCTGCAAGGAGGGAGACCACTGCTTCCATGCTGGCCTGGTCCAGGTCTCTGGAAAGACCGAAAACAGAACATAACCGAACGTGAAAATTTTATTGATTTACAAAATTTATACCCCTCCTGCCCAATCAGCACCACCAAGAAGGCTAACAATTAAAAACAGAGCACTGTCAAAGCACGTCATAAAACCAATTAAAACCAAACACACCCACGATAAAACACAGAAGTACCAAATTAAAACAGAAGAAGTGGGGGGGGGGCGCGCCACTGAGAGAAGGCAATACGAAGCAAAAAAAGCTCCCTGGAAGAGAGTGACAGAGGGGAGGGAGGACTATCCGTGGGGAGGGAGTTACAGAATGTCAGTGTCACAACCAAGAAGGCCTTCTCTCTCTCAGGTTGCTGCCCACCTAACCTCAGAAGATGGGGGCACCCGAAACAGAGTGACAGAAGATGACCACAGAGGTTGGGTAGGGTCCTTAAAATATGCTGGTCCCAGCCCATATAAGTGCCAGATTGAATAGGGCCAGTGTAGATCAGCTGGAGTGATACCACCCACTCCAACACCTCGTAAAAATGCATCTCTCACTATTTTTTCCACCTGCAAGATATGCCTGACAGGTTTCGCAATCTCATCGCAGTCCTGGACCACAGGGAGCCTTGAGCCCAACAGGTCACTTTGGGAACTGATACAGAGCTTGGTTCCCTCGGGGACAACCTTCACTGCCATCTCACCACCTGCAGGGCCAGGGGGCCTTCGCTGCCCTTTGCCCCCCCCCCCTCATGTGGCCTCCCTGTAATTAGCCATTCCTGCATACAGCCAGCCTCTGGATGCAAAACCCTGTGGACTGCTAGTGGAGCCCACACCATCACCCTGCCTTCTGCCTTCTCTGGCCACTATGACTGGGAACGGGCAGCGGGAAGCTGCAAGGGAAGACTGCTTACACAACTTCAATGTCTCTTTCCCAATACAAGCCGTTCAGGAACTCTGGATACAAGCCAATGAACGGAACCTCTCAGCAAGCTTTTGCTGCTGCTGTGGGCTGTGAGCTGGGGTGAGAAGGTGGTTCGCTCACGCAGCCAACATCTCAGTTGTTACTCAAAAAGGCACCACAAAACAACCTTTCACTATACTGTATGCCAAGTCACCTCACGAGGTCTGCATCATTTGAACTGAGCTCCAAAAATGGCAACCAAAGCCTCACTTACCTAGTTAGGCATTTCACATCCTCATCCGTCGCCTGGTTGGATGTTCCCATAACCCAGTCTGTCAGATATTCCACCATCTTGTTCCTGAAGTTTGGTATTATAGAATAGAAATTTTTAGGGGGGAAAGTCAAGGATACTTGGAAATTTTACACTAAGATCTTACAATGGCACATACAGCAATTAAAAGCTTGGTGAAGAAGGGACCAAAATTACAATCAAGCACCCTTCTAGTGAAAGAGGGAATCTTTCCAAGACCTCATCAAGTCCACAGCCATCTGGGCCATTTCAACAAGTGGTCCAAGATCTGGTTGGAGTCCTAAGTTGGGTTTTGTGTGTTTGTTTGTTGGTAAACCATGCCTATGAAACATACTGATAAATTCCCTATTTGGGTGCATTTCTTCCCTAATTTCCACCAATTACAGGGAACAGAAGGGGTCACAAGAGACCAAAGGAAGCATTTCTGCACACAAAAATTACTTGCTGAATAAAACTGTTACAGGATATCGTTATGACTACTAATGCAAATGACTTTAAGAAAAGGGCCCAGATACATGGAAGAGAATACCGATTGCCAAAGGTACGATCTCCATGCCTGGAGACAGCAGTTTCAGGGGGACAGACAAGACCAGCTCACCTTCTCCAGGGACCTCCTGGTGTCATTTGCTGGGCACTGTCCAAAGCCAGGATGCGACACTACTTGGGAATGGCCCACAGCTTAGTGGCAGAGAACATGCTCGACTTGCAAAAGGCCCCATGTTCATTCCCTTTCCAGTTAAAAGAATTTCGGGGAACAGGGCTGAGACTCTGGAGGCACTGTACAAGGCAACTTTAAATTTGTCAGCTTATACTGTACAGACACTAAATTCAGGTATCTAAATGTGCTCTTTGCACACCCAGTTGAGAGAAACTCTCAGCGGTTTCCCTGCACACAGAGTCATTCAGTGGGGAAAAGCATGTTCTGTTTACCAAGGCAACACCAATGTGGCTACTCAGTTAATCCTCACCTGAATTTCATCTCTTGGCAGAAGGAAAGGTCATCCCTCCTCTCCATCATCACTTTCACCAGCTGACAGAGTTTGGTTTTGATCTGAATGGCATGCACCAGATTCCCGAGGACACGAACATATCTGTGAGCAAACAAGGAGGCACAAGCCTCACGGTTAAGTAGTTTCAAAGCATCAGGTGGCCCTCAACTCAATCCCAGATACATACCATTCTTGCTCTGTAAATTTAACACACATTAATGAGCAATTATGCTTTTTTTAAAAAAAAAACAGATGTCAGGCAAACACAAAGCCCACCCCAGGAAGAAAGCCAAGTCACAGGAACAAGCCACATCAGACTGGGTCATGCTCCCTGACCCCGATAGAAGCTTCCAGGTCAAGCATGCTTCCTGATTCCTATCAGCCTCTTTATGCCTTGTTTTCCCTCTGGCTTCATTTTGGTCCACTCCCAGTCTGAATGGAGCTGGGTCCCACATTTGTACTGAAGCATCAACAATAAAAGAAAACAGTGTGCTTGAGGCTAATTTTGCAAAGTTACTGACCCCTCAACATTCTTCATGAACCCACATGCCCCGGGGGAAGAAAGTTTTTTGCAGCAAGGGGTCCATTATGTCTGATTTCCCAATACTCGGCCTACTGCGGACACTGAAAGGTGGTTTCCTCTTTGAAACTATTCTCCTGTAAGGCAGCAAGAATGAAACATTGGACTTACCTGAAGGTTTCTTCTCTTCAGTGGGGTGAAGTCCTCCAAACTAGTTAGGTCATGCCTCCTCTCACTCCAGGCAGGGCTATGCAAATTTCTGTATGCCTTCCTAGGGCAGAGGGGAAGTGCCCTTCCAGACATAAACAAGTCCAGCTCAAAAAAACCCAGCACACCAGGAACTTTAATTGATCAACCAGCAACAGAGAGAAAGAAACTCCAGCATGACCAACAGAGAGAAAGAAACTCCACCAGACAGCGGTGGGAACTGGAGGACTTCACCCCGCTGAAGAGAAGAAACCTTCAGGTGAGCCCGATGTTTCGTTCTCCTTCAGTGGGGAAGTCCTCCAAACTGGTTATATAACCAAGCTAAGTCCAGGTGGGGGGGAAATTCCCTTACAGATCCAATACATTTTGGAGCCCCCTTCTCCCAAATGCTGCTTCAGTGGAGTTTTGCTGACCGATTCTGTGATGTTTGACAAAAGTGGGAAAAGATGACCACGTCACCGCCCTACAAATCTCTTCCAACAGGGCCCTAGTCGAAAAGGCTGCCAATGTAGCAGCTCCTCTGGTAGAATGAGCAGCGATCCCAGTAGACACTCCGATGCCCTGAAGGTTGTGGGCTTCTCTGATACACTGTTTAATCCAGGTTATAGTAGATTTAGAGACCTTCTTTCCAAAGTCTACAACCCCATGTGATACAAACATTGCATCTGACACTGCAGACTGGGCCAACCTGAAAAATCAGCAGTGGCTGAACACAGCCTAACTCAAACAGGACACAGTATCTTATTCCAAGACACTGAAAGGCTGGACAACACATCCAATTACCATGTCAGATTACACAGGGAAGCCATTGAAATTCATAGACATAAAACACAATTTCAATAGGAAAGAAGAGAGTTTAAAAATAAATAGGGCATGGTTTCCTGTCCTGAAAAACACAAAATGCTCTACATCTTACAATAGCACTACAGATAAGATTAGAATTCCAACAGCCAATCCATAGGCAAAAGAACCTCCTCAGGAAAGCTCCTCTATTAGCATGTCACAGCCTGGGGAACTCTTACAAGATAATGATTCAGCCCTACCCCCCCTTCCTGAGTAGATACAAATTACCTGCCTACCATTTTTTTTCTCACATTAACAGAGAGTACTCCATCTTTCTGTGTTATACCTCTGAAGATGCCAGTCACAGCTACAGGCGAATATCAGAGACTACAATGCCAAGACCACGGCTATACAGCCTGGAAAATCTACAACAACTAATGAACTCCAGCCGTGAAAGCCTTGGACAACATAGTGCATCTGAGAGTCTGAATGTGGATGTTGTCTTAATTGAAGGACCCTTCTAACATCTAACTTGTGCCATAAAACCTCCTTAGGGTGAGAATGCCTAGGGCAAAAGGATGGCAAACACAATTGTTGATTTAATTAAAATGCCGAATTCACCTTGGGTATGAACAACGGGTCAGGTCAGAAGATCACCGAGTCTGGAAAAAATGTACACAGCTCCTTTCGAACTGAAAGAGCTTCAAACTCCAACACCCTTTGAACAGTCATGATCGCAACCGAAGGCCACGTTCCATGTCAGGTATGTAAGGTCTACAGAATGAAGAGGTTCAAAGAGTCGTTCCATCAAGGCCTGCAAAACCTTAGACGAATTCCAAGCAAGGAACCTATGTTGGATCGAGGGTGCAAGTTGCACCGTTCCCTTCAAATACCTTTTAATATATTTGTTGGTGGCAACACTCCCCAGCCCTCTGTTACTCAACAACGTGGCAACGGCCACCACCTGTCTTTTTAATGTATTAGGACATAGTCCTTTCTTCCATCCCACATGTAGGAACTGGATACCCTCTTGATAAGATGGTTTCAGTGGGTCCACATGATGCTCTAACCCCCACCTTGCAGATACGCCTGGCTGAAAGGTGCCTCGCCTGAAACGTAACCTTGACAATGTCCTTTGGCAATCCTGGAAGTTCTAAATCCGAGGTGCCAAACACAAGGCTTGGGGGCTGGAACCAGCCCGTCCAGGGCAGTTATGCGGCCAGCAAGCAACTGGTGCAAGGGAGGGAGTAGGAGGCTGTACAGGGGTGGGTGGGTGGAGCAAACTCCAACTGTGGCTTCAGCATGGTGGGACAACCTCGGCTACAGCAGTCGAGCAGAACCCCTTCACTTCAGGGACAGGTAAGTTGGGATCCACTGCCGCCACATTCATACATCTCCACTCAGCCTGCAGCTCCGGGGATGCTGTCCCAGATGGCCGCAGGGATCAGCGTTTGCACGTAGGGGGGTTCGGACAATCCTCCGTTGAGGGAGCGTCTGCCCAGCGCTGCACTGCTGGCTCTCCAGTCTGCCCATGCAGGTTTTCCTCTGCACCCCCCTCCAAGCCCGTGGGACCTTGCACTGAGGATACACCAACTCGGAGCTGACCAGCTGTTGTCCTTTATAAAGTTTACCTCTCCGATGCCCGGCATTATGTTTTATGGCACACATGGCCCGGCCCCAAAAAGTGACATTTGTGTCAGTATTTTCACTGATTCCAGGTTAGAAAGGCGAGCCCTGGTGACCCCCTGACGGTTTATATGAGCCTTGGCCGTAATGCTGTCTGTTCGTACACTGACACTGAATCAGTTCTGCAAAGGAAAAGAGGGCTAATTTTATCACTCTCAATGCTAGGAAATTTATGCTGTTTCTTTGCTCTTTTTCTGTCCACTTCCCTGAGCCACCTAGCCCAGGCAATGTGCCCCCTACCCTCGCATGCTGGCGTCTGTTGTCACGACAATGCAAGAGGGTTGGAACAATAGAAATCCCTGGCTCAGATTGTCTGGGGACAGCCACCGTCACAGAGAGTTCTTCAGTTTTGTTGTTACTAGGACAGCCGTGTGCCTTCTCAATCTAGTCTCCTTATGGAATGGGAGCAAGGTCCAGATCTATGGTCGTGATAAGAAGGCCCAGTGGTGCCAGAGTTATTAAGTCTGTCTGGTGCTGCTGTTGGATTGATGTCACCAGCTTCCCGATCTTCATTTGTCTCTCCTCAGGTAGAAAGACTCTTGATAGGTGAGTGTTTACCTGTGCCCCTAGGTGAACAACGACCTGAGAGGGTTTCAGTTGGTTCTTCTGAAAGTTTTTTAGGCACCCCTGTGCTTGCAGGCACTGGACCACAGTCACTGTGTGGTGAACGCTCCTTGCCTGGTCCCATGCCCTGATTAAGATGCCTTCTCCATCAAAGCCAAATGCAGACGAGCTGCCCTGTTATTTCTCGTCTGGTTCGAAAACGTCCGGCAATGTCCGCACTTGGACACACAGTGCGACTCCCCTAGACAGACGAGGCAAAGTGAGTGCCCGTCGGTGGGGGATATTTTAAGGCCGCAAGTCTTGCACCGTTTGAAACAACCCCACCGCGGGGCCATAGGCCAGCGGAGGGGAAACGAGAAAAACACAAAACAACACCCGGAGAAAAATGCTAACTACAAAAATAAAGAAAAAGAAAGTAACTAAACGCAGGTTTAGCAAAAATTTGTACTTAACAGACCGAAGCAGAAGGCGTCCTACCAGCGCGGCGGTCAGAAGAGAACTGGCGGGATCTGCGTGCCCCTCCTTGGTCATGCGCAGTGGAGCCGGCGCGTGACCTGGGAGAGGCGCGAAAATCCCTTTTGCTAGCTATCGGTACCGAGAAGGTCAGCGCAGGCGCAGAGTATTCCCAAGGGTGTGATGCACAGAGACCACGAAGAAGATCAGGGGCATGTTACCTACCATCAAGGTGGCCAAAATGTTTGTAAAAACTTGAGGGTAAGATGGCAGGCCAAATGGAAGAGCCTTGTACTGGTAGTGCTCTCCCTAGAATGCAAACCAAAGGTGAATTGGTACATGCAGGTAGGCTTCCTTCATCCAGCGCAGCCGGAAAACAGCTTGCAGAACAGGGCCGAGAATCTCTGACACTCCACCCAGCTATTGAGGCCTTTGACGTTCAGAATTGCCCTGAAGTTCATTTAATTTTTTAGGAACCAAGAACAGGATAGAGTACACTCCTCGGCCAAGTTGGTGAGCAGGTACTGGCTCTATAGCCCCGATATCCAGTAGGTGTTGTATTGCCTCTTGCATGAGTCTGGTCCTGTGAGTCTTTTTTGGGAAGGTTGAAGAAACAAATCGGGAAGGGGGGGGGAGATCCCTGAACTGGATTTTGTAGCCTGTTTCGGTAACACCCAGCGATCTGTGGTAGTCTTTTCCCATTGCTCGCCAAAAAAAGTAGGCATCCTCCAATCCTATAGTCACGCAGAGGGCTTCTTTCCCTGCAAGCCTGAGTCCCTTTGGTTTGGCACGGGGAAACTGTCTGCGATGGAATCTTGATTGATACTTGAAGGAACGACCCGCTCTGAAATCTTTGTTGTCTCTGGCTTTGGGGAGTGATCTGTAAGGACAAAAGGACTGGGAAGCTTTCCCCTTATACTCCTTATCCTTGTTGTTAGCAGTCGAGGGCATAGCTTTTTTCTTCTCCTTAGTCTCCACTAAGACCTTATCAAGTGCTCCCTCCCTTCCCAAAAAGAAAACGGCGAGAAAAGTTTTCAGTAGGAAGACTGGACTGAGACAGTGGGTCCACCTTCAAATGTTTTAACAAAAATTTCTTCTTACCCCACTACATGAATGGCTTGAGCCCTGGCAGAATATTGGATCCTGTCCTGAAAGGCATCTGACACAAATTGTGCTGCTCTTTTATCTCTTCAGTGTGAGGGGATCTGGCTCAGGATCTTGCAAAAGACTGTCCAGCCAAATGACTACAGCTCCAGTAAAGTCAGAGACTACTGCAGATGCCCTAGTGGCCACAGAAGTAGCTTCATGTGCCTTCTTTCATACAGACTCATTTTTTCTGTCCACAGAGTCTTTAAGGACGCTGTTCCCATCTTTAGACAGCACAGCACCCAAATGCAGAGCAACCAGCCACAGGAGCATCTACCAGCATCTATCAGATCCTCCTTACCTTCATCTGGAAGTAAATGAAATCTCTTGGCAATGGAGTGCACTGCGCAGCCATAACCCGGGACAGACCATTCAGAGCGAATAACCCACTCAAAAATTTTAGGAAAGGGACAGCCTGTTAACTTCTTAGCTGGTTCCTTAAAACCTCTAACATCCAAATTTGAAGATGCAGGTGCAGTCGACTTTTCAACTGACTCCAGTGGTTACAACCATCTTCAACAGTCTTTGGAAGTGTTCTGGTTGTAACAGCCTGGCTGTCGTTGCCCAGCTGGTCTCGCAGGCTCCAAGTCCAAGTCTGTTCACAGCATAGTCCAAACAGTCCAAGGTCAGTTGTTACCGTCAGAGAAAGTCCAAAAGCAGAGTCAAGCCGGTCCAAGAGTCACGGGAGTAGAGCAGAGTCAGGAGTTGTGGTCGCAGGATTGACTGTGAGGTGACGTGTTGCTTCCACAAGTTGGCCACAGCTCACACCCAGCTTTATGTAGCTTTTCCCTAATAAGTCTTAGCTGCAGCTGGCAAGTTAGCAGGGCTCCTGCAAGGACTCATCTTGTAGCTGTCGAGGGGCCAACTAATCTTTTACTCTGTCTGCGTTCTTGCAGTTGCCTTCTGATCTTAGCCCTTCTTCTTTCTATGAGCGGGGGGTGGGTGGGAATCTGGGGGAGTCGTGGGTGCCTCCGGAGGTCCTTGCTCCTGGACTTCAGCCGGCTCAGTATTATCTGACTGGAATTCCTGAGCGTCCTCTACTCTGAAGTCACCTTTCGCCACACTGGACCCCGGCTCGACTTCTGAGGAGTCCTCCCTCCCACTGGGCTCCAGTGGCCAATCAGACTGGTCAGGCTGCAAGTCAGATGGGTCCTCTTCACCCAGGCTGGGCTCAGGCAGCCAGTCAGAGTCTGGCTGCTCCTCAGGCCGAGGCTGGTCCAAGACACCGGCAGAGTCATCTTTGTTATCAGACTCTTCCCCAGACGGCTCTCCCACTCCCCTGTCCAATGCCATGACAACAGAGGTATGGACAGATATGCCATCATCAGACTCTGGGTCCTTCACCCCACGGGACTTTCTTTGTTGACTACGCTTTGAAAGTTTAGTGGGGGGGAGGGGAGCTCGTGGAGGTTCCTCCCTGTCTGCTGCCGATCTCTTATTCTTGCGGCTTAGTGACGTTCCAAGGTGTCTTCGTCTAGGCTGGTCACTTTCTGAAGAAGAGGCAGGACATTCCAAAGAATCCCGTGTGGCGAACGGGGAGGGACTTCTTCTGTGAGATCAACCTGCAGTCCCTTTCTGATGCCTCAGACTGACTTCCCCGCAAGGCTGATCTTCCTCCATCTGCCCCTTCCCCCATAGGATCTCTCAAAACTCCTGCCCCAGACAGCTGCTGTTGTTGGAAAATGGGTCCCGGAGGTGGTGTGGTGGTGGTATCCAGGCTATCCATTCAGGCAGGAAAAAAGGGCGGGAGGGGGGGGAACGGTGGGCCCACAATGTTTGAAGTTCCCACAGCCACACTGGCACCAGTTGGAGTGGGAGAGTCACAAACGAAGGGAAAACCACCCGCTGCAAATATCCCCAATCTGGGGTCCTGGCTGGCCAGAAGGGGCCCGAAGGACCGTCAGGAGCAGCCGACTCACCTCCCAAAAGCCTGATGTTACTGGAGCCAAGCGCTTTGTTACCGCTGCCTGCAGTAGTCGCCTCACTGCAGCTCCGCTCCACACCCTTCTCCCCTATAATCGCCACCTCTTGTATCACTCTGCCACCCTGCTGTGGCGGCAGAAGTCAGGGAGGGCTCCAAGGTCTCGGAGCCTCCCGACTCTTCTACAAGCTGGAGAGTAGGGGAAGTGGGGGTCCATTCCCTCTCCCTTTTGTCCGAGGCCTCAGACAGGGATGGTTTATCCTTGGATTGGTCTTTTTGCCCCGATGATGATGATGATAAAGAAGGAGAAGGAGGAGGAGGAGGAGATTGGATTTATACCCCGCCCTTCACTCGGATTCTCAAGGCTTACAAACTCCTTACCCTCCCCAAAACAGACACCCTGTGAGGTAGGTGGGGCTGAGAGAGCTCTTTCCAGAACTGCCCTTTCCAGGACAGCTCTGACAGAACTACGGCTTGCCCAAGGTCATCCAGCAGCTGGGAGTGGAGGAGTGGGGAATCAATCCCGGTTCTTCCAGATTAGAGTCTGTGCACTTAACCACTACACCAAACTGGCTGAACCTTCTTAGAAATGCTGCTCTCCATAATTCTAGATTTCTCTACAGGTAAGCTGAGCTCGCAATAGCGTCCTGCTGGAGCGGCAGGGCTATTGAAACTGGAAGGGCACTTCCCGTCTGCCCTAGCAAGGCATAAAAAAATCTGCATAGCCCTGCCTGGAGCGAGAGGCAGCGTGACCTAACCAGTTTGGAGGACTTCCCCCACTGAAGGAGAACCTGGAGCGCAGAATCCAAGAACTACAGACTTTATGCCAGTGCACAACACAAGGGGAAGGCATTCGATCAGGTCCTCCAACGTGGTGCCCACCAAGTGTCTTTAGGAAGCGGATGGGGCCAAGTAGGGCTTTTGTCCAGCAGGACTTCTGATTGGCTGTGCAGATTTCTCCAAAATGTTGCTTTGGCAGCAGCTCCCAACCGCAGCACAAGGATCTGCGCATGTGTGACTGAAGCTCCGCTATGGCAGCCATTTTGTGGATGGCTCTGCTTCCTGTGGCAGCCATTTTGTAGCTGCGCCCACCGTGCCATGTCAGTAAATGCCAAACGTGCCCACAGGCTCAAAAAAGGTTGGGGATCCTGGCTTCAGATGGACCGACTTGCCTGACTAGATTCAGCATCATTGTCTCGATGCTGGCTTGTCCCAGGTGTTCCGAGCTCCCTTCGGTGTGATTGTCCAGCAGGTTCTTCACGATGGTAATGGTCTGCTCCACAAACTGGGTATTGGTGTCATTCAACAGCACCTGTGTGGGAACAAGACACGTTTGTAATAAGTATTCTGGATCATACGTATTAAGTCTTGAACTGAAATTGAAACACCCCGTCGAAATGAAGCTGAATTCCCGAGTGACCACCTCTTGGGAAGGCGGGAGTAGCCTGAATGGCCCAGCGGGAGTGGCGGTGCACCACCAGCAGGACAGCGTCCGTCTGAAGAGAGCTGAAGAGAGCAGCAGGGGCAGGAGGTCTGCCAGCCCAGGGCATGAGCTGGGTGCACGGAGGGGACAGCAAGGGCCCCGATGGGCTGAGGCGAGGCAAGGAAGTGGCTAAGGGAGGAAGAAGGCTCAGAGAAGGGCGGACTGGTGCTGGGCCTGGCCAGCAGGAGTGGAGCCCCAGGGGTAAAGAGGGAGACGTCTGGAGAGGCAGGGAAGGAGAGGAAGGCATGCTGCCTGGGGAAGGCTGAGAGGGGGCAGAAGAGACGAGCAGGAACCTAAAGGAGAAGCCGGGGCCTGGGGCAAGGTTAAGCTACCAGACAAGGGGAGGCCTGGTAGAGGTGCCCCAAGGAAAAGGCCCCTGCAGAGGCAAAGAAACAAGGCCCCCGAGGTCTTGAAGAGGCAAGGTGGGTGGGGGTGAAGGGATCTATGCTCATGTGGATCCCTGGGTGGACTTTTGCTCATTCCAATAAAGAGACCCTTAAGGAGCATCAGGGAGTCTGGCGAGTCTCTGCTGGCCACGGGAGACACTTGTGATGTCCCACTGCCTCCACCCCCTCCCCACCTCGGGGGGGGGGAACGGACCACAAGGCTCACTCTCATCTACATTCGGATACCAAAAGACAGTTCAGCTTCCTCATCTGACAGCCAAGTGGAACCACCATCTCAGAACACTTCTCGCCGTAGCATCGGCTGTACTTTTCTGGACACTGGTGGCCTTTCTGGGAAGCTCCAGAGAAACTGTGCCAGGAAATCAGTTGCTAAAGCCTCATTCCTGGGCACCCTGACCTCTGCAGGCTGTACCAACCCAGACATCTATATGCCAAGCATTGCTTGCGTTGCAGAAAAACACAGGGCGTCTGTTTCCGACATCATCAACTCACGAGGAAAAGAAGGCTCCCTCACCACATCCACCAAGAAACACTGTCAATCGGCTGTCTTACCTGCCCCTGAGAGTCAAAGAACTTGCTGATGATGCTTTTCAACTTGTTGAAGAGCATCGGGTAAAGAGCCGGGCTCAGTTCCAAGCCCATGAGGTCTTTGATGTTGGTCCGGATCTGCAGACCCACTTTCTCGTGGGTGCAGACCATCAGGGATAACAAGCGGTCCATGAATTTGCTCACGGGGGTCTCCGTGTTGCCTTCGGTCGACATCATGGATACCATGGAGCCTTTCCGCTCACTCACAGGACCCATGGGGGGGCTGTAGGTGGCAAAACCTGCACTGCTGCGCTGCTGCAAGCACACCCCTCCAAGCGCACACAGGAAACCCGTCATGTTGATCCACTCCTGCAGGGAGTCCGTGTCTGAAAGGTCTATGGACCCTCCTCCGCTGACATGGGACATGCGCCTCTTGACTATGGTCTTGTGGAGGCTTTCGGTAACCTGGAAGGAGTTGTACACAGGAGGGGGAAAGAAAAAAAAACGATGCGGAATCTGCCGTGCTCACAGGCCGCCTCTTATTTGATCTGGGGGCACAAGGTGCTTTCCGACAAATCACTGCACTCATCTGCAAGAGAACTGCAGGGAGGGGCAGGGCAGGATATTAGAAGCCCTCATCCTACAGGAAGGAACAGAGGGCGAATCAGACTTGGCCTGAGCCTTTCCAGAGGACAATTCTGGACCCAGTTCTCTCTGGGCCATTATCCCACCCAACAAGACCCACTGATTAGTTACTTTGAAGAAGGTTTTTCAAAACACAGTGATTTACACAACTGAAGCTGAATCTCAGAAATTCCCTGGTGCTGGCTGGAAGAAGCGATAACCTGGTGGGGAAGCAGTCCCTGGTCCTAGGTACTTCCACATGAAAGGCCACACACGAGCAACAGGTCTGGTCTAGAAGATGCCCCTATGAGGTCATTGCCTTACCTGGCCATCTTCCATTTTAGTCTTTGGATAGTTGAGGATATGTTTTGTGGCCGTCTCCCATTTTAAATAGGTATCTTCCCAAGCCTAAAACACAACAGAAAGAAAATGCTGTTCTGTGAGTCCTCCAAAAGAGAAGAGACAGCACCAAGAGGCTTCATGCTCAATGGAAAACTACAGGCTGTCAAGAAAGAATCAGATAGTGAAGAAGACGAGATATCTAGGAATTATAGTTACAAATAAATGCAGTGATTTATACGAAGAAAACTATAAAGTGTTGCTAAAAATACTAAACAAGGGGGCGGAGCCGAGCGTCGCAAGATGGCGGACGCGTGATTTTGCCGCTCCTGATCGATCCCTTCCCCCCCGGCTCTAAAATACTTTAAAAACGAAGAAAAACACCTCTAAAGGTATGGGAAAATTAAAAGGACAAAAAACACCTTCCACAAAGAAGAATTCGGCTTCCGTGGCCACTTACTTTCAAAAGGATACGCCGCAGAAGGAACAGACGCCAGAACAGTCTAAAATGGCGGACGCAATGGATTCTACGAACCCCAATGAAGAACCGCTTTTAAAGAAAGACCTAATGGACTTAAAACTAGACATACAACGTTTTTTCAAGGAATCTATGGCAGAACATCTCCAGCCAGTCCAAAGCAAACTAGACGAACTAACAGAAGGTCTTGGAGCAGCGTGTAAAGCAGCTGAATCGGCACTCGAAGCAACGGAGCAAATGCAGGTAGAACTTAATGCTTTAAAAAGATCTGAAAAACTGATGCAAATCAAACTGAATTCGCTTGAAAATAAATGGAGACAATTTAATGTTAAACTAAGGGGGATAGAAGAGGGAGCGGAGAAAGATGCAACTGATTTATCACATTTTATAACCACTTGGTTAACTGAAGCTATGAAGTTGGAGGAGGGGGAGATCCCAATAATAGCAAAGGCACAACGGTTGGGCTCGTTTGCAACAGCTCAACGCAATAGACCCAGAGATATCCTGGTGCAATTTGTGCATGCAGCCTTCAGAGATCGACTTCTTAGAGAAGCAAGGAAAAATAATTCCTTATTGTACCGGGGTCGGAAAATACTGGTGCTGCTAGACCTCCCTCCAGAGAGTTTGGAAAAAAGAAAGCTTTTGAAAGTCATCACGGCAAAACTTCTTGAGGTTAAAATCAAATTTAGATGGAGCACTACTTCAAACGTCACGGTATATAAAGATGGAACTTTATTTCAAGCTTCAGACTTAAAAACGGGACTAACGCTGTTAAAAAATCTTCATGTAAAGCTGTCTCAAGCCGAAAGAGCGGAGATTGAAGCTCATCCTAACTTTGAAAAACCCCAAGAGGACGGAGATTGATCACGCTGATGGGATTGTTTACCTGAAGCAAGCTGTATATGGCGGCTGGAGACCCCTCGTGGAATCAAGAGAACAGCCGTTGGTCTCTTTTATGATAAAAGATGGTTAAAATTTTTGGTTTATCTGTTTGAAACATATATATATAAGAAGAGATGTGTATTATATTATTATGTCAACTAAATTTCTTGAAGGAATGGGGCTTATAACCTATTTTTATTTAAATTGTATATTTTGAAATGAAGGTGCCTAAAACCTATTTTATTTAAAATATATATTTTGAAGTGATAGTGCTTAAAACCTACCTTATTTTACACTGTATATTTTGAAATGATGGTATTTATAACCTATTTTCTTTGAATTGTATTATATTTTTGTCAACTGTATTTCTTGAAGTAATGGTGCTTATAACCTATTTTATTTAAATCGTATAATTCGAAATGAAGGTGCCTAAAACTTATTTTATTTAAAATATATGTTTTGAAGTGATAGTGCTTAAAACCTATCCGGTTTTATACCGTCTATTTTGAAATGATGGTATTTACAACCTATTTTCTTTGAATTGTATTATATTTTTATGTCAACTGCATTTCTTGAAGTAATGGTGCTTATAACCTATTTTATTTAAATCATATAATTTGAAATGAAGGTGCCTAAAACCTATTTTATATATGTTTTGAAGTGAGGGTGTTTAAAACCTACCTTATTTTAAATTATATGTTTTGAAATGATGGTGTTTATATTTTAAAGGTATGGTGCTTGAAACCTATCTTATTTCTATTACATATATGGAAGTGTTCTTTTAGTTAAACAGTATATTTGGAAAACATAGAACCTGATATTTATTTTATTTTTATTGTTTACTTTGAAATGAAGGTGCCTAAAACCCATTTTTTAATTTTGAAAGGAAGGTGCTTAAAACACCTGGTTTTTTAGAAGAGTGATAACATATGTTGTAATGTATAACTCATTATCTTGATTAATAGATGGTTTTATATTGGAAGACACCAGGAAATGGAAAGACCAGGAGCAAATAGAGCATCATACCTAAGGAGGGAAAACAGTAACTATGAAGTTATACATTTTGTATTTCATATTTTTTGAAACTAGATCTTTGTGTGTTCATAAAACACTGACTGAAAGAAAAATAACAGCTGGGGGGGAGGGGTTTAAAAGTAATATTTTCTTTTTTTAATATTATAGGGATTAAGAAAAAAGTTAACGGATTAGGAGAAGTTGGGTCTTTTCCTACTATTTCCACTGCAATTGGTGGAAACTCTGTTAACAGAGCCTATTGAGTAGGCGGAGGTTGTTGAACCTACTCAGTAGGCGTTTGTTGTAACATTGAAGTTACTTTGTTTTGTTTTTTTCCGTTATAGTGGGTTGCTTCATCAAGTTGACTTTAAATGAATGACTATGTAATTTTTTCATGGAACTGCAAGGGCATGAATAATCCTGTAAAAAGGCGAAGACTTACTAACACAATAGTTAAAGAAAAACCAAACATAGTATTCCTTCAAGAGACACACTTGAAGATAAAAGAGCAAAGAATTTTGAAAACACCATGGTTTTCTCAGACTTTCCAGGCAACGGGCTCCTCTAAGGCAAGAGGAGTAGCAATTTTAATTTCAAAAAATACCCCATTTTGTGTAGAAGACACAAAGTTAGATCCCAAGGGTAGGTTTGTATTTGTAAAGGGAAAGCTAAACGGAAAATCGATAACTTTGGCATCAATTTATTCCCCTAATACAGAACAATTGACTTTTATTCAGAATACTTTAGAACAATTGCAGGCCTTTCAACAGGGAGCGGTAATTATTGGAGGCGATTTGAATTTGGTTGACGATCCAAAAATAGATAAAACATTTAAGACTCAGGCAGAAAAATATAGAAAAACAACCCCATCTGGTTTAAGGAAAATTTTGGACAAATTTGATTTGGAAGATATATGGAGATTAATGCATCCGAGGTCAAAGGAATATACCTTTTTTTCAGAAGTTCATAAAACTTATTCGAGAATAGATTTCATTTTAATGTCAAAGTCTTTAGTAAATAAAATAACAATGGCAGAAATAGGAAGTAAAATAATATCAGACCATGCCTGGGTGATAAGTAAGATAGAAAAATTTGATAGCGATTTAAGATCCACATCTTGGACGTTGAATAAACTTCTGCTACAGAACCCCACATTTTCGGAGACAATTTCAAACGAAATTATTGAATATTTTAAATTGAATGACAATGGAGAAGTTCCCCAAGATATTCTTTGGGATGCCTTTAAGGCAGTAATACGGGGGAAACTTATCTCTATGGCGTCTTCCTATAAAAAGGAAAGAACAAAAATAATAATGGAAATTAAAGATAAGATTAAACAGCTGGAATTAAAACATATGAAATACGGGGGAAAGAAACTATTAAGGAAGCTAAATTTAGAAAGAAAAAAATTAGATACATTAGAAACCTCAAAAATTCAAAAAAACTTAATGTTTCTTAAACAAAAATATGTAACAAAAAGTCCAAAATCATTTCAAAGACTGCGCTTTAGAGTTCAAACTCAGCAAGTATCTAATTTGGTTTATTCTATAAAATCCCCTAAGGGATATATGTTAAATTCTACTAAAGACATATTGGAAACATTCCATGACTTTTATCAAAAACTTTATACATCTCAAGAACCAGATAAATTAGAAATCCAAAACTATCTAAAGACAATAAACTTTGATAAAAAACTTACTGAATTACATATGGAATACATTGAACAACCTATAACGGAGCCAGAAGTGGAGAAAGCAATTTCAAAAATTCAAAACAATAAGGCTCCAGGATTAGATGGATTTCCCATAGAATTTTTTAAAAAATATAAAGCACAATTATTAGGGCAATTGACGAGAACGTGTAATACTATCATGGAAACAGGACGTATGCCGAATACATGGAGAGAAGCCAAAATAATAGTAATACCTAAAGAAGGCAAGGACAAAACTAAACCAGAATCGTATCGTCCGATTTCTATACTTAACCATGATTTTAAGATTTTTTCGACTATTTTAGCCACGAGATTAAATAAAGTCTTACCAGAATATGTTAATAAAGACCAAGCAGGGTTTATTCCAGGCCGTTCCCTTATAGATAATATTAGGAAATCGTTAAATATAATCCACTATTGTAGACATAATGATATTAGCGCAGCACTTTTGGCACTTGATGCCGAAAAGGCTTTTGATAAATTGGAAATTAATTATTTACAAGAACTTTTAGTTCATATGGGATTTGGCCCAAATTTTTTACGATCAATAGAAACTCTTTATAAAGCTCCAAAAGCAAAACTTGCTATTAATGGCTCTAGATCAGCTGATATTAAAATTTCCCGAGGAACAAGACAAGGATGCCCCCTTTCTCCTATATTGTTTGCCCTTTCTTTAGAACCCTTAGCTCATGCCATACGACAAAATGACTTAATTAAGGGTATTAAGATTGACACTGTAGAACATAAAACAAGTCTTTTTGCCGATGATACGGTTTTATATTTTAGTGATCCTATTGATTCGCTAACTCATATAGTAGGAGAATTAACTAAATTTACGGCAATATCAGGTTTTACTATTAATTATACTAAAACAGAATTATATCCGATTTTGTTAACTGAAATAGAAAAACAGGACCTTACAAAGCTTTTCCCTTTTAGGTGGGTAGCAAGTTCTTGGAGACATTTGGGGATATACATACCCTTAGATTTGAAAAAACTATATGATTGTAATTATTTGCCAGTAGTTAATTATATGACTAACCAATTTCAATCTTGGTCAAAAGTTAATTTATCACTACTTGAAAAAGTGGAATTAATAAAAACGATTATTTTTCCCAAATTCTTGTTTTTATTTCAAAACCTCCCTATTAATATAAAAAATCAAACATTTGGTGAATGGCAGTCGAAAATTTCAAAATTTTTATGGAATAATAAAAGGCCTCGTATAAATTATTTATTACTGACCAGACCTTTAAAAAAAGGAGGATTAAGTCTTCCAAACTTGAAATGGTATTTTGAAGCATCACAATTAAAACATGTGTTGCAATTTATGTCTCCAAAAACTAATAAAGATTGGGTACACATTGAAAAATCTTTTGTAACACCTAAGTATATGCATGAAGTGATATGGGCCTTAGCTAAGGATAGACCTACTTCTATTAAGGACAATCCCTTTTTATGGGATATGTTAAAAATTTGGGATAAAAACAGAAATAATTTGGCCCCTGGATTTTCTCCACTGTCCGCATTTTTGGGACAAAAATGGTTTTTACCAGGAGAACAAATTAATACTTTTCAAAATTGGAGACAGATAGGTAGATTTAGAATTCAAGATATTTGTTTTAAGAACCAAATCTGGACGCAACAACAATTGGAATTAAAATATAATTTCCATATGCCATGGTTTCAATACCAGCAATTGGTTAATGTAATTATAAGTAATAATATATTAGAAACCACGAATAGACAGTTAACGAACTTTGAAATTTTAATAGATAAGGGTATAACAGAACACAAAGGTATAATTTCTATTTTATATAAACAACTAGCACAGGAAAAGTGGGATATGGATTCTACACAGCAAAGTGCATGGCAAAAAGATTGTGAGAGAATAATAACACCGGAACAGTGGACTAGGATTTGGTCGTCATCTTTATTTACAACTTATTCATTAAATATTAGGTTGCAGAATTATAAATTATTTGCACGTTGGTATGTCACCCCTTTGAAATTGTTTCACGCAAAAGTAAAAAAGGACCCAAGGTGTTGGAAAGGCTGTAATCAAACAGGTTCGTTAATTCACTGTTGGTGGTCCTGCCCAAAGATACAAAGTTTTTGGAACGTAGTAATAAAAAAAATTGAAGTTATACTGGGAATTGATCTACCGAAAACTCCTGAATCAATATTGTTACATTTATGGGATAAAGATCTCTTTTCAAAAACAACGGAAGAATTAGTAGCGCTAATGCTTATTGCAGCTAAAACCCTAATAGCGCAGGTTTGGAAACTTGAAAAGGTACCTACCTTAAAACAATGGTTTACTAAACTGTGGGATATTGTAGTTATGGACAAAATAGCTTTGCAAATTTTAGAACTGGAGCAACCACACAAAGTGTCAACGTTCGTAGAAAAGTGGTTTGTGTTTTTTAGTTATGTTAATAATGTAAAAGATGGTTTGACTGAATTACCCACTAAGTATTTGGACTTTGTATTGTATTGATTATTGTTTGATTGTTAAAATTTGTTAAAAAGTGTTAAAATTGGTTATAAAAATAAAGTTATAAAAAAAAAAATACTAAACAAAACTTGGAGAAGTGGAAAAATCTACAACTGTCCTTGATGGGTAGGATGGCAGCAATAAAAATGAATATATTACCAAGATGGATGTTTCTATTTCAAATTATACCCATATTGCAGAATCAAGCGTTGTTTAGAGAACTGGATAAATTGACAACTAAGTTCATTTGGCAAGGAAAGAAGGCGAGAATAAGTTTTAAAATGTTGCAGGATGTGAAAGGGCGAGGCGGATTTGGAGTCCCAAATTGGCTTTTATATTATAGAGCTGCGGCTCTAGTTTGGATCAGAGAGTAGGTTACTTGCGAAGATACAAGATTGTTGCAAATTGAAAGGATGTGATTTGTTACTTGGATGGAATGCCTTTTTATTTAGCTGAAGGGGGTGTTGTCCCAAATAACCATTCTTATAAAAATCTCCTGTATTTCTGATGTTTTAATATTCATTTTAGAGGTTTTAGTTGGGTGTATTGTATTCAGGTTGAAAATTATTTTATATATATAACTGAACTGGAAAATGTCATGTTAACAGCAGTTAGTAAAATGATAAAGAAAATATATAAAATTTTGTTGGATGATACAATGGTAGATGAAATTGTGAAGAATAATATGATTGTATGGGCTCAGAATTTAGGGCATACTATAAATCTGGAAGATTGGGGGCAGATTTGGGAGAAAAATATTAAAATGACTAATGCTATAACATATAAAGAGAATATGTATAAGATGTTTTATAGATGGTATATTACACCTGATAGATTGGCTAAGCAAATTACTAACTGTTCTGATAAATGCTGGAAATGTAAGAGTAAAAGGGGCACATTTTATCATATGTGGTGGCTATGCGATGTTACAAAAAAGTTTTGGAAATGGGTCCATAGTTTGATGGAGAAGATACTAAGAGCAAAGATTCCATTTACTCCAGAGGTCTTGCTGTTGAATATATTTCCAAATGATTATGAAAAAGAGAATAGGTATTTGACTGTTTATATGACGACAGCTGCAAGAATCTTATATGCCAAATATTGGAAAACTATGGTGATACCAACGAAACAGGAGTTTGTGAATAAACTTTTTGAAACAGCAGAAAATGATAAACTGACTTTAGAAATGAGACTAAGCAAAGAGTGGACATTTCAAAAAACATGGAAAAAGTTTTATGATTGGTATAATGTAAATATAATAGAAGATTAGGCAATTATGGCACATTGGACTTGAGAACACAAAAGACAGAAGAATGGAAAGTGTCTGATAGAGCATTTTTATTAATTAAGTAATTGGATATAAGCATACAATGTAACTGTACTCCTGGTATATATGTTATGTGTAGTAGAGTGTCTGTCTGTAGTGTGTAGATTTGTTTGTTGTAGATTATAAAAGAAAAATTAATAAAAGTGTACCTATGGGTACTTTAAAAAAAGAAAAAGAAAGAAAGAATCAGCGTTTGTATGGAGGGAAAAAGAGAGGTCGTACCTCTGTGTTCCCTGGCGTTGGGTGCTCAATTCGCCTTAACAATGCCATCGCTCGCTTCTGGAGAGCCGCTCGTCCTAAGGGCAGGTGGTCAAAAAAGGTTTTCAACTTAAACAGTCAATTTATGCGAGGTCAACAATTCCTTTACAAACCAGGATCCTCAGTCACAAAGACTAGTACGAGAGATAATTAAAGCACATTTTTAAAGCATTAGAGTCTCTAGGTTTTTGCAGTTCCTAGCTCAGCTGATGTCCTTACAAATAACTTTGTTTCAATGAAGTATAAGCCAGGCAAGGAGTTATCCATGTTTAACACACACACACCATTTTTTTAAAGCAGCTTAAAAAGGGAGCCCTCAGGTTGTGCTACAATACAAATCCCAATGGACCCAAAAAATGAACACCAAATGGAGCTGCTGATGGTACAGCCATTAATGGAACCAGAACCTGCTAATACATGCAACCGCGTTAGCTGTGATTAGCAATACTTTTTTGGCGGCTTTTAAGTTTTATTCCTCCTGTGCTTGTAGGAAAAACAACAACAACACACACACTTTGTGTCTGAGTCTGGGTTCACATTGAAATCAATGAAGTTACAATTTTTAGAAAAGAATGAGATGTACTTAGCATGATGTAAAAATACCTAATTGCACTGATTATTGCTTATAACTGGATTTACAACTGTCTAGGCGCTGCAATTTGGAGCCTGCAAGGATGGCACAGCCAGCTCTTGCAAGGCTGTCCAGAACAGGCCCCTTTGTTCATGCACGGTCTCCCCCTGCCCAAAACCACAAGGAGAAATCTGTTTTAAAATACATAAGGGATAAAACATCTTGATCCTACACACTGCATTAAAATAAAGGCTACTACTCTGCTGCTAAATGAGTTCTCTCATCGCCATGGGGTCATACAGACCCCAACACCTTCGATGTAATGACTTCTATTCCCAGATTCATTTTACCCCAATGTCCTTTCAGCAAAACTTGCAACAGGCACCCACACAACAAAACTGGAGCCACCCAGAACAGCTGAAAAAGAATAAATAGAGAAAACTGCATTTTAGAAGAAACTATTGATATATTTTTCAAACCCCTGTGGGTAAGTTTGGATCCTGTGTGCAATGGAACTGACTTTTAAGGCCAATTGTTTTGAACTTTAAAGCAAAACTCTTAACAATGCAATCCTAAACAGAGGTAACCCTTCTAGGACCATTGGCTTCAACAGCTTTAGAGGGGTGTGACTCTGCTGAAGATGGGAGTGTAAACCAGAGTCCAGGTAATAGAGTCCTCTCTTGTTTCCCAGTTCTTACCTGTTGACATCATATTGCTCACAGATGCAAATTCCATAAAGGTGTTGTAGTTGGGCAAAAAGTTGTGTACCGAGACCTCATCTACTCCACACCTGATGTCTGCCTCCTCACAAAGATGCCGGAAACAGGACATCGCAACCAGCACTGCCTCCGCGTCTGGGCTCCAGAGAGACATGTACAAGGCCACCTCCAGCTTCGTCTGGGCTTGGCGACAGATGGGCATCCCGCTGCAGCCCACAGTACTTTCCTTGGGAAACGGAACAGTGGGGAAGACAGAAATGACAAGAGGCACGCAGGGGAGGGACTGTCCTTCAGAACGACATCCCACTGCCACTATCTGAAGACCGAAAACGACAATGTCTCTGCCCATTAAATGCTGGCCCAGTTCACGTTCAATGGCTCGATGAGGCAGTGGCCTCTGGGGCGTGCCCAGAGTTCCCACGTGTCCACCTGCGCCAGGTCCCTCTTCACTTCCTAGTTTGTAATTCTGGCTGTTTGTGGGAAGGTCTGCGCAAGGGGACAGCAGCCAGGCCCCCTTCCCTCACCCCTCGATTTCGTTCCTTTCCTCAGGCCTGAAGGCCACTCAGTTCCGACAATTCAAAACATAAAAAGAAAAGCAGAACCCCATTAACTCTCCTCCCCACAGGAAAAGGTCTGCAGTTTAAACCCCACTAAAAGCTCTCACAAATAAATAAAAAGGCCTTACACTGCCTCCCGGAAACTTCTAAAGAGAGTGCCCCCGCCAACCTCCTCCGGTGGGAGTTACTATAGAAAAAGCGACAGTCTCTAGCAGATACCAAACAAGCCACCTTAAGCAAGGGAACAACTAGACAGTGGCCACAAGAAGACAGTAGCTGGAGCACAGGAGAGACTGGAACATCAATGAAATGACATCCTGTATTATTACATTACTTTTTTAAAAAACAGGCATTTTTTTTTTAGTTGAAAAGCTGGGCAAAAATACAAATAAAGAAATAAGGATTATGCCCCATTGGATGCTGTGCGGTTGAAAACTGCACCATCGCTTTATGTGCTGACCACTGAAATGTATTTGCTTACTTAATTTATAGCTCACCTTTCTCACTGAGGCGAAAGGTGAATTACAAACTTTAAAAGCAACACAATACAAACACTTTAGCACAACAAACAATGTGAGGAATTGGCCTACATTTTTTCACATCCATTCAAAGCATAACCTCCTTCCCCTTTAGGAAAGTGCCCTCCTGAACAATTCCATTTTGCAGGTGTAAATGGAGACCAGGCAAGAAGCATCAGCTCAAGACCCAATGAAGTTCTAGCTACCACCAAATGCCGGCTTCTAGCTCAAGTTCTAGCTACCACCAAATGCCGGCTTTTTCTGAAATTGAATTCGATCTCCTGCCATGACAATAGATTCAGGTGGGTCGCTGTGTTGGTTTGAACCAGCAGAGCAAAGTGTGAGTCCAGTGGGGGCACCCTTAAAACCAACAAAGTTTTATGCTGGGCATAAGCCTTCGTGTGCATGCACACGTCTTCAGATACTTTGATCCAATGGTTGGTGACTTTGGTTTCAATGTAGCTGAAGACGTGTGCATGCCCATGAAAGCTTACACCCAGAATAAAACTTTGTTGGTCTGAAAGGTGCCCCTGGACTCACACTTTACTCTCCTCCACGACGATAACAGCTAGGTACAGAGACAGCAGGAACTGCCCTGCTGATTTTGACAGGTGAGGAGAGCTGCTCTCCAGCATGGTGTCATCATTAAGAGCAGTGGCCTCTAATCTGGAGCACCGGCTTTGATTCCCCACTCCTCCTCCTCCACAGGAAGCCAGCTGGGTGACCTTGGGCTAGTCCCAGCTCTCTCTGAACTCTTTCAGCCCCACCGACCTCACAAGGTGCCTGGTGTGGGGAGAGGAAGGGAAGGTGAATGTAAGCTGCTTGGAGACTCCTTAAGGTAGAGAAAAGCGGGGTATAAAAACCAGCTCTTCTTCTTCTGCTCTACCAAGCATTGCCACACTCTAAAAGCCACCTGCAGAATTCCCAGAACCTTGCAGCCAGTGACGGCCCCAGGTTTTTTCGCCCAGTAGGCGAAGATACATTCTGCCCCCCCTCCCCCGTGTGGGGTGGGACAGGGGCAGGCACCGGAGCCGCAGCGGGCGGGCCAAGGGGGTGAGCTGCAAATGCATGAGGAGGGGCGGGATTGCTCGAGGGGAGGGGGAGGGGGCCTGTGCCAGGCTGCAAAAGGAGCTCCAAAGAGACAGCAGGGGCGGGGGCGGCAGAGGGTGAGCAGCACTTTCCCATCGTCCCGGGCTGTTCCCCACGCCTGTCCCCCCCCCCGCCTTCTTCTCTTTCTGTCTGGGGGGCTGCAAAGAGGGGAGTCTCTTGCCGGGGATGGAGCAAGAAGCCAGCAAGGGAGGCTTCCAGTACAGGGCGAGGAGGGGACGAGGCCGGCCAGAATGGCACCCTCGTCAAGCCGTCGCCCTAGGCTACAGTCTAAAATTTAACAATAATGGGCCGGCCCTGCTTACAGCCCACACTATTCCAAACTAAAACCTCTCATTTTTCAAGGGCCAAGTTCTCATGGAGGGTGGACGAACTGTGTCTGGACAGTACCACTTCACAATGCAGACAGGGGGCTCTCACAAAGGAACAATCCAACCCCCAACCCCCCAAAAAATGTCCTTCCATGTGGAAAACTAGGGAGGAGGATTTTGCCTTCTCACTGTCCCTAGTTTCCTATGTGCAGGAGCATTCCGGCATGTGAACCCCACCACCACCACTGTAGCCTGATGTGGTACAGCCTGCCAGAGACTACCAAAGACTAAACTTCTGCCAACTGCCTGAGCTGTGCTAAGGGTGGTATCTCTGGCAACCCTTCTACTTACGATGCAGAAACTGCCCTTGCTCTTCCTGAGCATAGCCCCTGGGGTGCAGCGCATCATCTCTTCGTGGTCAAGAGAAATTTGATTAGCTCCTCCCCCAGTGATGTCACAGCCCATGCCATAAAGGAAGAGGAAGTGACAGGAACTCCTATCTGATTGCTAGAGAGAGGGAAAAAATAATAATTAAGAAGTCAGCTAAGTTCTGTTGGAAGTATACATGAAACTGTAAGACAGCTCAGAAGCAATGTTTAATCAAAGGAGAACATGAAATCTTTGAAGTCAGGACCTCTTTGGGGCCCCAAAGTGTTTTGAACCTTGAAGAAGGACACATGATGCACAAGTGTCAGTTATACTTGTAGCGGAAGACCAGACTGAGCAGGAGAGGCTAGAAAGCAAATGCCAAAAACGCTAAGAGGAAATCCGTGTCCAGAGCTGCTTCGTACCACCACTGGCCAGCGGGCCTGGGGCCTGCCCACGCTGCTGCCTGGATTGGCCGGGAAAGGACCACCTCCCCTCACTCTTTAGCAGCTTTGGCCATTCCTGTGGGAACTCTTCACTCAAGCCGTCTGCACTACCTGAAGGGCACGTATCCCCATGTCCTATATGCCTCTGTCCAACTAACAATTTGCTTCCCTTTCTCTCCTTAGTTGTTTGCTCTTTAATATTATTATGACAACGGTGGTTAGAGCAGAAGAAATTGTGCTTCCCCCCACCCTTCCTTCCGTGACAAAGGTCAGGTGAGTACGGCTGGGAAAGAGGAAGTTACTAATGAATCATACACTGGTGCTCAATGTAGCTTACACCTTGTTATTTAAATCAATACAACAAATACAACTAAGTACAACATAGTCTATTTTTTACAATCATCAACAAACAACAGCATGTACTTTTGTTCCATACAGCTTTGTGAAAGATTTTACATTATATACTTTTGCTTTGTACAGCTTGTGAAAGATTCTGACGGGGTCCCGGTTTGCTCTCAGCCTGTTTCTTTATCTTTATCAAAGAATCCTCACACTGAAAGACTACATGAATGGAAGATTGCTGTAATTACTTCTATGGCATACTGGAAAAGTACATGCTGTTGTTTGTTGTTATTGATTGTAAAAAAGACTATGCTGTACTTTGTTGTATTTGTTGTACTGATTCAAGCGGTAAGGATCCTATAAGTTACACTGAGGACCAGTGTATTATTCATTGGTAACTTTAAAGACGAGTTTGTTTATATTGGTTGCCATCTCATGGTATATACTGTGTTTGTATTGGGTTAACTGTCCACGAGCCTGTAATTTGAAGTGGGAGAGAGGAAGACCATATAGAATATGTAAAACTCCACGACTCTAATTTACTAGCCGCCAGATGTGTGTGTGTGTGGGGGGGAATTATGTACCTTCAGAAAGATACTGAGGGTGACCAAGACAGCACAGAAACTGTGGCTGGTTCAGAATGCAACAGTTTGACTATGGTCTGGGGCCATCCAACGGGAACATACCCTTGCTTATTTTAAAACAGCTACACTGGCTGCCAGTTCCCCCCCCCCAAAGTCCAATTCAAGGTGATGGCTATTACCTTTAAGCCCCTCATGGCCCAAGACTCCCTTATCTGAAGAGACTGTCCTTCAGATATGTCCCTTTATGCCAATTACAGTCCTCAGCAGGGTCTTATTGCTGTTTTAATATCATTTTTAATTGCAGAATGCTTCAAGACAGAAACCAAAGAGATGAGCTGTTCAGTGAATTATTTGCGTTTGCAAAAGCTAACATGGTTTATACCCCACTAAAGCAGACTTATCAATAAACAGTTATAATAATTGAAGTTAATTTTATTGTTTCACAACTAAGGTTACTGAACTGGTATTTTGTAACTAACAGAAGTATCATTGATCATTAAACTATCTTTGCACTGTTGTAAATGAAGTTAATTCTTAATGTGTTACCCTTAGTCTACAGATCAGTTGACCAACTGGGGACAGGGGCAGAAGGGAACGGGTGATGTGCTGAATCTTACAGCAAACACCCCCCAACATAGAAAATGTTACCTTACAAATACATCACAAAGAACAAATTGGCCATGGAGAGGAAAAAGAGAGAGCATTTTGACCTTGGACTTACAGGCAAAGAGATCAGGGCAGGGTTGGAGAAGCATAGCAAACTACAGATATTTGACTTAAGTGATAAATGGCACAACTGGCATCCATGCTTGACGACCAGCATAAGAAATGAAACTCTCTGCTGCTGCTGCTGCTGCTGCTGTCGTATTAACTGGGGGGTTGCCTAGACGAGGCTCTGAAGAGGACCTGCCTTCTGTGGCCCAGGGACATGGGTGCCTCTGGCCCCCTGCTGGGCTCTGCCAGAAGTCCACACAATGGACAGAACTGCTTAGGAGCCACATGTCTATGCAGGCCAAGAGCACTGCATGGAGACCGATGGGCCCAGGGGCACAACAATCCCGCTCTCACAATACATACAAATCTGGGCATCATTAAACCTCATCCAGTTGGGCACTGGGAAAGTAATGGGGCTATCCTAACACATGAAGCGATTGGGTGGAGGGGGAATGGTTCTTGAGAGAGGAGTGAACTTTCCCTGGCACCTGAAGCGGAAACTCTAAGCCACCTTATGATTTTGACTCCTCTACCTAGCGAGGACTTTAAAGAATGGCTGGATCTAATCAAATTTCATCCTACTGGAGACCTATCCATTATAACAGGAGAAGAAAGGGGGGCGAGTGAGTCACTCTAAAGCATCCACTCACTTTGTTTTTCAGAAGAAATTTGTTCCTGCAGATCAGGATCTCTCGCAGCCACTTGAGGATTTCTGTGCTGCTGAGAATCTGGTTGGTTGTGAGCCTCTTGCAAATGCAGAACAGCATCTGTGAACTGCAGGAACACAAGATCAGAACGGATGGTCAGCGTCCCATTAGTCAAGCATCTCCCAGAACGTCATATTACAGTACACCTTGAACAGAGAGTGAACTTCAAAGCAAGGGTGGGCAGATGCACAAATGCTCCAGTCCCACGGGGGATCACCCCTGTCTAATATGCTCAGGATCCCTTTGAAGCAGAGGGCTTTGGGCACAACCAATAATGAAATGCTGCTTTAGGTAACTATGCTGGTTTTAATGCAACTGCAGTTACGATTTTTAAAGTCTACTGTATTGTGCTTTGTTTTTCTGAAATATTTTATTATTATATGACTAATCAATAACTTACCAAACTTTGTGATACATATGTCACTATACATTCTCTTAGCATCAATAAAGCTATTCCGAGAAGCCATTTTTCAAATCAGTATTTCCTGGTATCTGGGAGAACCGGGTTTGATTCCCCACTCCTCCAGTTGCAGCTGCTGGATGACCTTGGGCAAGCAGTAGTTCTGACAAAAACTGTCCTTGAAAGGACAGTTCTCGAAAGAGCTCTCTCAGCCCCACCTACCTCACAGGGGGTCTGTTGTGGGGAGGGGAAGGGAAAGGAGTTTGTAAGTCGCTCTGAGACTCCCGAGTGAAGGGCGGGGCATAAATCCAATTTCTTCTTCTTCTTTTTCTTCTTCTTCTTCTTAAGCCACCCTCAGATACTGATGCATGGAGATGCAGACTGGATGTGATTTTAGAACAACTATTCTAGTAGGCACTACTGATCCTTTTTATTTATTATTATTATTATATTTATTATATTATATTTCTATTATATCATTATATTTACTATATTATTATTACGAACAACTGATAACCATATTGGATGTTTGTGAAGCCAACTGGGGAAGTTTGGTAGCTCCATCATAGGTAAGACAGACTTGGCTAGCCACAAACCAGATGTTGGGGGGGGCAACTAACAATGCAGCCCCTCCTTAAAAAAAAAAATCCTATCCACCAGCTAGCACATGTTTTGGAGGCAGTTTAGAGAAGGAATGGCGAACGACCTTGCTCCATTCCTTCCAAATACTATGAATTATGACATATTTTCACCGGTTGAACTCTGGATTTGCTTAGTGCTATACAGACTTGCCTGTGTAATCCTAGTGTACGCCCAGCTTCTAACACTGCAGTCTGAAGCAGAGTTACACCCTTCTACACACACTTGTAGACATAACTCCACAGATGACTGTGCTATAAGTCATTCAAGTTAGACTAATAGTTCACTGGACTGTCTCAAACCTCCATTTAAGCTCCCTCTCTGACTCGGGTATCTTCAAACTTAGGGAACTGCTGTTTACTAGAATATCCGATTGAATCCTGCACTGGAGTTAAGATAAAGGCGTACCTTTTAGCCATGTTTCAAACAAAGGAAAGCCAGTGTTACCAATCCCAAGACAAGTGCTTACCTGATCTCCCAAAATGTCTCTATAGGTGCATCTGGATTCCACAAGTCAATGCTGTCTAACTGATGAAGCACAAGCAAGGCCTGGACATACAAGCAGAGAAACTTCGTCCAAAAAAGAGTTACGGTGCAATATTTTTGCATTTAATGTATATAGTATAAAAAGATACATGTATTTATTAACAAAGAATTAAAAAACATATAAGGGCCCAATCATACCTCATGTAAAAATACCAAAATCTAGCACACAAGGGCCAATGGACTAAACAGAATAGAGGACCAACAATAAAAACTTAATGTATATAGTATAAAAAGATACATGTATTTATAAACAAAGAATAAAAAAACATATAAGGGCCCAAGCATAACATAAGAAATAATCAAAAATTTAGGCCATGGAATAGAAAAGCCCTTAATAAGTTGTGTATTTGAGACTGATAGAATAAAATTCGCCACATGCCAAGCTGCTGAACAGGAGGAGGAGAGAGAGACGGTGGTTGCACCAGAAGGGCTCTGGCAAACTCGGCTACGGTGGGACACTCCAATATGTTGTCGAAGGCTTTCACGGACGGAGTTCATTAGTTGTTGTAGATTTTCTGGGTTCTATGGCTGTGGTCTTGGCATTGAAGTTCCTGACGTTTCTCCAGCAGCTGTGACTGGCATCCTCAGAGGTATAACACAGAAAAATGGAGTACTCTCTGTGTCAATGTGAGAAGAAAAATGGTAGGCAGGTAATTTATATCTACTCGGGAAGGTGGAGTAGGGCTGAGTCCACAACTGCAGGGTATGCAGTATACTCCTGCAGAAGTGAGGGGGGGCTCTTCTGTCTTTTGCCAAGTGTAGCATCTGTTGTATTTTTCTGGTGGGTCTGAATACTGTTTGTGGGTTGTGTTTTTTCATAAGTTCTCCCATCTGATCAGTGATTCCTTTGATATATGGCAAAAACACTTTTCCTGTGGGAGACTGTTTCCCCCCAGTTGTTTGTTTTACCTTTGGTTTAATCACTCTTCTGATTTCACTCTTGGAGTAGCCATTTGCTTGAAGTGCCTGGTTTAGATGGGCTACATCAAATGGCTACTCCAAGAATGAACTCCGAAGAGATGCTACAATCAGCAAAAGACAGAAGAGACCCCCCTCACTTCTGCAGGAGTATACTGCATACCTTGCAGTTGTGGACAGGTTTACATTGGGACCACACAGCGTAACATCCAGACAAGAATAAAAAAACATGAAAGACACTGCAGACTTGGCTAACCTGAAAAATCAGCAGTGGCTGAACATAGCCTAACTCAAACAGGACACAGTATCTCATTCCAAGACACTGAAAGGCTGGACAACACATCCAATTACCATGTCAGATTACACAGGGAAGCCATTGAAATTCATAAACATAAAACACAATTTCAATAGGAAAGAAGAGAGTTTAAAAATAAATAGGGCATGGTTTCCTGTCCTGAAAAACACAAAATGCTCTACATCTTACAGTAGCACTACAGATAAGATTAGAATTTCAACAGCCAATCCATATGCAAAAGAACCTCCTCAGGAAAGCTCCTCTATTAGCATGTCACAGCCTGGGAAACTCCAACAAGATAATGAGTCAGCCTTACCCCACCTTCCTGAGTAGATACAAATTACCATCATACATTGTTTCTTCTCACCTCGACACAGCGAGTACTCCATCTCTCGGTGTTATACCTCTGAGGATGCCAGTCACAGCTGCTGGCGGAATGTCAGGTACTACAATGCCACGACCATGGCCATAGAGCCCGGAAAATCTACAACAACTAATGGACACTCCAAATATTACAGAATTCCTGACTGTACAAAAAGTAACATGCACGTGGACAGTCACACAGGCTTACTGAACAACAACAACAAAGCCCCACTTTTCTCCTGATGACTCAAAGCAGGTTCTCCCCCTTCCATTTTATCCTCCCAACAAAACTGTAAGGAAGAAGTTCAGCCGAGAGCGTGTGACTGTCCCAAAATCATTCAACTACCTTCGCAGGCAGAGTGGGGATTTGAACGGAGTCTGACACTCTAACCACCACCTACCACGGTGCTATTCCTAAGCAGAAGTATCTTCAGTGTCAGAAACCTGTCGTATATTCTTGGACCTCCATCAGCCCCCTTCCCTGGATCCCCCAGGAAGGTGTAACAGTCAACAGAGCCTAGCAGTGGCCCCTGAGAAGTTCACAGCTCCCTGGAAATTGCTAGGCCAACCCCTAAGGCGCAGCTCCACCTGCCAGAAAGGAGCAGTGCAGCCACCGTAGCCAAGCTGCTAGAGCAGCTGAGGCCAGGCCAGGAGGCCGACGTTTCGCAGGACTTCCCCTCAGAAACAGGAGCATGTGCCGGCCTATGTGGAGATGGCTGGACCACAGGCCAAGGAACGGCAACAAGCAAAGCAGGAGGAGGGAGGAGGGGGGACTTCCCCCCCCCCGCTGGAGGCCTCCATGGAGAGAGCGCCCCCAAAGGAGCTCCTGCATGCCTGGGGAGAAGGTGGGGAGGGCAGCCAGCCCACATGCAGGCAGCACGCTCTGTGGCCTGAAGGCTGTCAGGAGCAAGAAGACTGAGGAGCAAGAAGCACTGCTTTCAGCACAGGTAACAAGGCTGTGAGGCAGGCTGCCTAACACAGAGCTAGGGAACAAAGGAGCGTTCAGATGAAAGAGGCCCCAGTTAAAGTTTCTCTCCTCCTGTTTTTCGCCACTTGCAGCACGAATAAACCATCAACCTGTTCCCCACTCGGGGCTGGGTTAGTTTCCCTGAGCCAAAGGTAGCAACTCAGGGAAACGTACAGAATTACAGAAGCTCATTCAGAACTAGACTTAATTCAGAGCTCAATCAAAACAGGCTGCTTTTCTTTCTTACTGGATGCAGCAGACTCTCATGGTTTTAAGTCCTGAAGAGGCTGACAACAATTTCAGCACAATGGGGAAAGTTCCAGAACACATTCAGAGGGCTAGTTCTCTGTCCACAAACAGGGCAGAGACATGATTCACGTACAGTGGCAGTTTGTGTGGAAGCAGATGGGACTGTTGGGTGCTTGCATGCAGTGATCTTATCAGACACGTCCACTTTTGTGGCAAACTATAGTATGCAAACCAGGATCCAAACCAGGAGAAAACTAGAGTTTGGAATCCTGGTTTGCAGGGAAATGACCAACCACAGTTTGCTGGATCAAACATTGGCTGGCATAGGATGGTTTGGAATGAAAACAAAAAATACTTAATTAACCAACCATCTGTGAGTGAAGTAAAGAAGACATCTGACTGTGTAGACACGAAGCTGCCTTCTACTGAGTCAGACCACAGCTTACTCTTATTGCTTACTCTGAGTGGCAGCAGCTCTCTGTGGGTCTCAGGCTGAAGTCTTTCGCACTGCCTACAGCCTGACGCCTGAATTGAAACTGGAGCCCTGGCATGCACAGCAGGGGCTCTGCCAGTGAGCCCTGATCCCTCCCTGCTTGTAGCGGCAAACCACGGCGGGCCGTTAAGCCTCAACCAAATGGCACTGACAGATTAGCATGCCCATGTCCACACAGCAGTTCCTTACCTCCATGGCTTCTTGTGCTATTTCCGGCATGCTGGACTGCGGCACCAGCTGCACAAGCCCCGTTATCAGCTCAGCTGTGCTGCCCTGCGTCTCTGGCCCCTGCTTCCTTGGGTTCTGCATAGGAAGTGGAGAGGGACATAGTTTTCCCTGCAAGCCTGGCTTCAGCAACATTTTGTTTATAAAGGCACTACTCCAGGCCAGGTTCCAAAGAGCTAGTTTAAGAACAGCCAATGACTATGCCCAGTGGGCTATTTTGGTTCTTCTCCCCACCCCTCTATTTAAAAGAAGGTCTGGCACTCAAGGAGTGAGCTTCTAGCTCACATGCATCCCTCTTTTACAGCCAACCACAGTTTGCAGTTACTATAGTTCACCCGTGTTTTCTGAACAACACCTGGAAACCGTAATCATCAAACCACACTTTCCAATTCTGCTTTGGAGGGCAAGCACAAAGGACAGTGTGTTGCTCGGACAAAACAGCAACTCTGGTGTGATGCAAAACAAGAAGGGAGGGAAAGAACTGCAGCAGGCAGTGGGGGGAGGGAGCTCGAGGCTCATGTGATGTCAAGTCTAAAGAAGCCCTGGGTGTATTTGCTGGCTCGGGGCCTTTTCCTAACTTATCACAGGAAAGATGTATTGATCTTCTAAAGATGCCCTGGGCCAGTGGTACTTACTCCACAGCTTGCAGAGAGCCACATTCATAATTGCCATCAATCAAAAGAATAGGATCCCCCTATTCTAGCAGGTGCTGTCCTTGTATGAAGGCCTGTGTTGAAACTGTCCCCCACATTCTTCTTCCATATCCCTTTTATTTGGCGCCCCGTCAGGATCTTCTGTACCCTATATTAGCTCAATTCTCAGAGATTCCTGATGATTTTAAGGTTCTTTTTTTTTGCATGATAATCCAGATATGGAAATAACTGAAATAGTAGCGAGGTTTCTCCTCAGTGTTATGGCTGTACGTCCTGATGAGTAATATTAACCACTAGGTTTTATGCTTTTATGCTGTTTTTCCGTGTTGTAGCTCCAATTTTATCCTGTATGGATTTGTATTTTCCAATCTGTATTTAATTTGATCTCCTATTTTATGTATATGTTGTTGTTCAGTCGCACAGTCGAGTCCGACTCTTCGCGACCCCATGGACCAGCTCCCGCCAGGCCCTCCTGTCTTCCGCCGTCCTCTGAAGTTTGCTCAATTTCATGTTCGTTGCATCTATGACACTGTCTAACCATCTCATCCTTTGCCGTCCCCGTCTTCTTTGACCTTCAATCTTTCCCAGGAAAGATTTTATGTATATACATATGCCAATAAAGGCTTTGCAAAGGAAAAGAGCTGCATGACTTCTGTGTGCTATGTGCACCAGCCCACTGAGTGCATGACTAATATAAGACACAGCCATGGATATGAAATATACACCTATAAGCTTTTCAATCGCCAGCGTATGCCCAAGCAGGCAAGGCTGTCTCTCCCCCACCACCGTCCAGCCCTTGTGCCCTCGTTGTCTGCTTGCTCCCTCCCTGGCACAGGGCTCAGAGCTCAAGGGAGAGCGTGTGGGCCACGGCCACTCTTCCTCCTTGCCAGGCGCAAGCGAGAAGGTGGCAGAGTTGCGAGGCCTCCACTCACAAGAAGCCCGTGTGCCTTTCGCTTCTCTCTCTGCCTCCTCACTCTCTCCTCAGCACAGCCGCCGAGGTGCCCAGAGGCGAGGGGATGGGAACCAACACCACCGCTTCCCTCTCCCGTCGCTGCAGCGGCTGCTCAGGGGCTGGGAGGAGAGCACAGAGGCTGCAGGGAAGGGAGGGGGCCCTGGGAGTAGAAGGACCCTCCACCTCCATCCCTGGCTCACGGGCTACCCAGGCCTCCAGGCCCTCCGGCAGCAGCTCAGTCCCCACCATGCAAGGTCCTCGCCTGCTGTCCTGAAAGATGGAGTTGGGCCACTGAGCCAGTACCCCTGCCTTAAGCTCGCCTTCGTGGATTGCAAGGGGCCAAAGCAATGTACAAAACATCAGAACAAGGAAGTGTTCAGTGCACTGCTTCTCATAATCGGTTCAATGTATTGGTTCCCATGTTTCCGTTCTTGAATTGTCAGGTCCCTGGCTAGAACATCTCTGCACGTTTTCAGCCCAAAGACTGTGGGAAAACAACCCAGATGTTCATATCAAACATACTTGTTTAAAACAAAAAAAAAAGTTTTTTTGACACTTACACAGAGCAAGAGTTTTGGGTCAGCATGGATCAGTTTTACCATAGACAGCAACAAGACTTTGTAATTTCTGGTTTCAACATCTGTTGGCTTCTCCTTAAATTTAAGACTTGTCATTTTCTCTTTAAAGGTAAGACTCTACGGAAGAAAACAGCAGGACAGAGCGTGTCAATAAGGCACTGCTTATTCCAAATTCATGCCTTCCTATTTTGTAAAAGGAATATTTTTAATGCAAAGAGTGACATACACCATGCTTGAAAACATACCAGAACAGCACAATCAGTTTTACCATGCCATCCTAAGCAGAGATCAGCCTCCTAAGTACAATGACTGCACTGCACTCAGAACGGAAGATTTGTATTCACTTACCGTGAAGCTTCCTTCTCGGTGGTCCAGAGTGGGGCAGTCCTTGACTCCTTACTCCTGGGAAAGCACCTCCCCCTTCCATAGGCAGGGCCGGCAAACTTTGATCCCAGAGGGGAGGGGCTTATCCTCTGATCCCCAGTCATACCGAAAGCCACCTCCGAACTGCTGTAAATACACTTAAAAAATAACTCCTTCCCCCTCAGACAACCAGGGAATACCATCACAGCCACGGGCTTAAACAAATACAAACCAGTATTTTAACCATTAGAGAAAAGAAACAGCAACAGTCCGCCACATCACGTAATCATTTAGACCATATTCACGAACAGCTGAACAACTGCAAAACATAAATGGACCGGAAGTCGTGTCCAACAAGAGAGGGTGGGTAGGACTGCCCCACTCTGGACCACCGAGAAGGAAGCTTCACGGTAAGTGAATACAAATCTTCCGTTCTCCGGTGGTCCAGGAGTGGGGCAGTCCTTGACTCCTTACTCCTGGGACGTAAAAAAGCAGTGCTCCCCCCGGGTGGGTCACACAACTTCCGGTGCCTACAGGGCCTGAAGGAGCCCTCTACTGTCAAATACTGCTTTTGCCAAGGCTAGTTTGTTAATCCTATAGTACTTTGTAAAGGAATGGACAAATCTCCGTGTCACCACCTTACAAGTGACTTCTAGGGGTGGCAAGGCCCTATATGCCACCAATGTGACTGCCCCCCATAGAGTGCCCTGTGACCCCTACTGGAGGTACTAACCCCTAGTACTTTGTAAAGGAATGGACAAATCTCCGTGTCACCACCTTACAAGTGACTTCTAGGGGTGGCAAGGCCCTATATGCCACCAATGTGACTGCCCCCCA
>NW_015173123.1:1092716-1147905 GCF_001447785.1 Gekko japonicus | reverse complement strand
GGAACAAGGAGGGGGCTCCATTCCAATGCCGAAAGGGAAGGCGACAGAGATTCTGCACCACCCTCGGCCGCCTCTCTTGCCTCTGCTCTCCCCAGGCTCTTCACTGAGCGTCTGTCCCCAAAACCGCTGCACGCCGCCGCGGCTGGATGGGGGGGGGGGGAGCAGTTTACCGCCGCCTTCCCAGCGGGGTCCGAGGCGTTCCTCTCGACGCTGTGACCGCCTGGGGGCCTCCCAGGACTGCCAGCGCCGGATTCATTGTAAATCGAGGCCTGCAGCTCTCGAATATATTTTAGGGCTGGAAAGTAAATACTTTCTACCATTGCCCTTTAGGTCTCCGCTTCTTCTTCTGACCTTCCAGTGTCTTCTGGGATCTTCGTGCTCTTCAGAGCACAGCCAGCACATCCTGCTCAGAAGGCAGGGGCGGTAAGACTCGGGATCAGAGGATAAGCGCCTCCCCTCTGGGATCAAAGTTTGCCGGCCCTGCCTATGGAAGGGGGAGGTGCTTTCCCAGGAGTAAGGAGTCAAGGACTGCCCCACTCCTGGACCACCGGAGAATGGTATAACTCTGCTCAGGATTGTACCAGTACCCACTTCACTTTTTCCTTATTACACTGCAATGGAAAATACGAAGGCAATAACCGAGGGCCAGTTCCGATGCTGGTGGCCCTGTAATCTCCTGCATGGGGCACAGCATGGTCCCTGAGAGTGCGCAAAGGGAGCGGAGGGTAGACGTGCACCAGCAACGGCTTCATTTGCCCAATTTACATTAGCCTGGTGTCTTCCACAAGTGGTCGAAAGGAAGCAAAAATAGCACAGAGCACATAAAGGTAAAGGTAAAGGTTCCCTTGCTCGAAAGCCAGTCGAATCTGACTCTAGGGTTGCAGTGCTCATCTCCGTTTCAAAGCCGAAGAGCCAGCGCTGTCTGAAGACATTTCCGTGGTCATGTGGCCGGCATGACTAAACACCAAGGCGCACGGAACGCTGTTACCTTCCCACCGAAGTGGTCCCTATTTATCTACTTGCAATTTCTTGCTGTCGAACTGCTAGGTTGGCAGGAGCTGGAACTAGAGACGGGAGCTTACTCCGTCATGTGGCACACTCGGGTCTTGAACTGCTGAACTACCGACCTTCCAGAGCCTGCAGTTCAGCATCTTAACCACTTGAGCCACCGCAGCTCCCACAAAGCACATACAAATAAGTATATATGCCTGTCCCGCTTACACACATCCTCCATATTACTAAAAACCCCGCCCTCATCTTCCACTACATGCAAGGCACTACCAGATCCACAAAGATATGGAATGGCCCTAAAATCAGGCCTCTTGGTAGGAGCTGGGAAATTTATAATGTGAAGGCGATATATCCCAGAGGCTAAGAATGCGGGCTCGTAGCTATAGCGGGGCCTCTTGGGGCCTGGGCCCCTGACTTACTGCCAAGCCCCCCTTGACTTCATCAGCAAGAGGGAGAGAAAAGAGTCCTTGTGTTTGTTTTGCATTTGGTTCAGAGGTCTGTGGGCTGACAAACTGTTTGGGAACAGGATGCCTGTTCTGGCTGAAGAGTGTGTCTGTGTGCCCCACAAAAAAAAAATTTGCATAATGGGTGCCCCACAAGAAAAAAAGTTGCCCCACAAACCAAAAAATCCTAGCTACGGCCCTGTAAGAACAGCAGCACATGGAGCCTTCTCTTCAACCTGTTTTCACATCATACCTGAATTTTTGCCCCGTAGTACCAGAGTATTTTGTAAGCAGATGCAAATCAGCCCTAGTCCAAGGAACTGCCAGAAATATTTCTTCACAAAAAAGGCATAATTACTACTAGAGAGGGGCATGAACTGGGAAAATCTGCTCTGCATCCATCCCTTCAAGATCATTGGGGGGGGGAGAATAGGGAAATTATTATGCTTGTTATAAGTAAAGATGAAAAATGAGCAACTGTATTAAAGTTACTATAATGCTTTTTTTCCTTTTCAGCAGTATAATAATAGCTTAGGCAATAATATAATTGCACTAGTATAATTAAGGTTGTTATAAATAATACTATAATGGTATAAATATAAGTGTTTCCCTGAAATAATGCTATATTCAAGACCATAAAAAGTTTTATATATATGAACCTAGTTCATTGTTATCCTTTTTATTCTTAGAAATGGTCTTAAAATGTACTCGATTATAGTTTGATTATGACAACTGTAGTGGTATTAAGCTGTAATGGAACATATATTGTAATAATCAATGTCTTAACAGTTAATATTAACAGTAACTAATGGTAATAAATGCTAGGCTTTAATAATAAATGTATAAAGTAAAGGTAAAGGTTTCCCTTGCTTGAAAGCCAGTCGAATCCGACTCTAGGGGGCAGTGCTCATTTCTGTTTCCAAGCCGAAGAGCCAGCGCTGTCTGAAGACCTCCCTGTGATCGTGTGGCCAACATGACTAAATGTGGAGGCGCATGGAATGCTGTTACCTTCCCACCCAAGTGGTACCTATTTATCTACTTGCAATTTCTTGCTTTCAAACTGCTAGGTTGGCAGGAGCTGGGGCCAGAGACAGGAGCTCACTCCATCACGCAGCACTAGGGTCTCGGACTGCTGAGCTACCGACCTTCCAGTCTGCAGCTCAGTGTCTTAACCTCTGTATGTAAAAATCTTCCTAATACTATGTATTTTAAGTGTTTATGCTAAATGCTCCACATTTACTCTGATGCTGATCGTCCTTGGTATGAATAAATGATAGATTATTAAAATATCTGTATCTCCCCCTTTCCCCTTGTTTTTCTGTATCCCTATTTTAACTTAAAACAACAATAATAAATAAAAAACATTTTTAAAAAAGATCACGGAAACTGGGCCATCTGCACTTGTGGCTTCCTTTGCGTGGTCTCAAGGGTAGGGAAATTCCACAGATTTCACCACATGCCTACGTGACCAAGACAATCTAGTGAGTACACTCACCAGACCCCGGGCACACCTGGGTCCAGAGGTCATTGTTCAGCCAGGTGCTGTGGGAAAATACTGAGGTTTAGTCCGAAAGTGCAGCTGTTTGTGGAAAATCCTAGCAATGTGTAAACTCTGGAATTTCATGACCCTACCCTCAATAAATATGGGAATCTGAACTCAAGGGGGGGGGGGCTTGCTTGCTGAAGGATCAGCTCTCCCAAGAGGCAAGTTCTGTGTCTGAACCAGACGCTTCGTGTCCAGCGTTTTCTTTCGTCTCATTCCTTCATCCAGGCCCAGGGAAAAGAGGCTCCGAGGGGCCAGGCCCAGCACCTGAACCAGGTTCTCTGTGGCTGGCTTCTCCACTTGCCAGAATGGAAGTCGGAGTGAATAATTTCTACCAGGCACTCAAAGGACAGATGGAGAGGCGGCAGTAAAGGGGCCCACTTCTCCTTTGTGGCAGGGGGCCCCCCCCCTTTTTTCCAGTTCAGTTCAGTTTGTTGTTACGGGGCCTTAGACCAGTCATACAAAAAAAAGAAGCACACCTTTACACTATAGGAGCCCCCATTGCCAAGGCCTCTATAACTGTGCAGGTGCCAAGAAAATGAACCACTATTTCTTTCATTCGTTCGATCCTACTCAGACCTCTTATGACTTTGGCGGATATAACAAATCAGTTCCCTTTTCCTATCATGCAATGTCCCTATTTGTTCAGTTGGAACTTCTAAAAGATCCCTTACGTAAACAAAATTTCCTGTATATACAAAAAAGTAGCACAGCAAGGTTCAAGTGCAGCCAGTTCCTTGCTGTGTGTGTTTTCAATGTGGAGGGAGGGCAAGGAAGTCTCTCTCTCTCTCTCTCTCTCTCTCTCTTTTTTTTTTTGACTAAGGGAACTGTGGTGGAACGGGCCTGCGTCAGCTGGCGGGCCCCGCTTTGCCCACCCCTCCTTTGCCTGACCTGGCACCTGAAGGGGCAGTTCTTCTGCACTGCCTCCGGGTATGGCTGCCACCACTGTCCCTGTCTCTGGGTAGGCGGGAAAGCCTCCTAACCTCCCTCCGGTGTCACTAGGAACCAGACTCGGGGCTTCCTGGGAATCTTCGGGAGAGTTCCCCTGGAGAGTTGGCAACTGGATGTACTGCCCCCTCTTCTCCGCCTATGGGATTCTCTGGCCCACCCCTCATGTACCCAAGCGGCTGGGGAAACTGCGCAGTACAGAGGGACTTATCGCTTTCAACAGTTAAAGGATTTAGTCAACGCTCTTAACTATTTACAGGCACATCAAACCTGAACACGGAAAAAACAAAACAAAGGTGACAAAACCGCTCCATCTCTCTCCCTTCTCTAAACTACTCATGCCCTGCCTAGGTGGTCTGCAGGTATTATGAACTGAAGTGACGCGTGACGTCGATCACGTTGGGGGCGTGGCCCCGACGATCGAGGCCATGCCCCCAACGTGATCGACGTGGTTGCATCACCTCTGGTGACGCAGCCACTCTACGCTTCGGGAGGCGGAGTTCCCCCCAGGGCCCGATTCCGCAGCGGCGGAAATCGGGCCTCCAAAGCGGGGGTTTACCCGCCCCCCACCCCCACTTGGCAGCCCTACTCCCCAAACGGCTTCCGTCTCCTGCAGACTCCAAACAATGGCCTGACTGGCTTCAGACTTCTGACTGAAAGGCTTCCCCCACCCAAAACTCCACAATATCTAAAACAGCAGTTTCCCGCCCAGGAAGTGGCTCTCCCTCCTGCAGCATTCTGGGGCAGATCTCCTCACAACCTTGATGGACTTCCTGTCCTCTCTGGGGAGCTGCCCTCAAACTACTGGTTGGAGACAGAAGGGGGGAGGGAATAAGGAGGAGACTAGGCCCAGGCCTACCTCAAGTTTGATGGTCTCCTCCTATCCAGCCCACACCAACTTAAACACATATACAAAATGGTGTTTCTCCACAGGAACAACGTGCTTCCCCCAACCTGTCACCTGAAACACATGAACTTGTCTTACACGGAATCAGACCGGTGGGCCATCAAGATCAGTATTGTCGATTCAGGCTGCCAGTGGCTCCCCAGGTAGAGGTCTTTCCCCATCACCTCCTGCCTGGTCCTTGTAACTGGCAATGCTGGGATTGGAGCTGGGACCTACTGCAGGCCAATCAGAGGCTCTGCCACTGAGCCACAGCCCCCTCCCCATCAGAAACGGCATGGTCCACTCTGCCACCTCAGAATTTACCACCTCATTCTGCTGGATGTACAAGACCACCCCACAATTACTATCCATGTCAGTGGAGCAGAGGGTCCAGGGAAGAGATGCTGATGGGGCCAGTACTCATTTGACTCCCTGTCTGGTACATTTTCATCATCCCAATGTTCTTGCAATGGCAGCAACCAAGCCGCTGGGAAGTCAACCATCAGTCCTTGCCCTTCGATAGGACGGGAAATGGTCTGGGAGCAACAACCAAGCTCTTTTTCTTCTTGTTCAAGTGACTGTCCCCAGAAAGAAATAGGAAGGGTCACTGGGAAAAGTCTACAACCTCTGCTTCCAGGACAATGATATTGATACCACCTTCCATGGTAGCAGGCCCACAAGAATGACATTAAAACCCTTTTAAAAAACACCCGAACTGCTGCCTACATTTGTAAACAAAGGCCTGCTCCTTACCGTTGTCATGCGTATTGGCGTGTGCACACCAGAGCCCTGCAGAGCTTTGTGAAGGGTTTCGCTGAACATGCTGCGGAGCTCCACAGAATGACAATACACCGCATCAATCTTGGGCCACCAGTCCAGGGCAGACTAGGGGGAGGGGAAGATACCAACAGGAAATCATAGTCAGAAAGGACTCGATACACCATGGATGGCTGTAACAGACATACGGCTCCAGTGGCAACAGTGCGCAATTATGTCTGCATGGTGAAGCTATTTTTTTTAAAAAGTTTCAGTAGTCTACCGGTTAGCCAGCTGCGGCCTTTCCTGGGCAAAAAAGATCTGGCTGCTGTGGTACATGCTCTGGTTACACCCAGACTGAAGCTGGTCTTGACCTTCAAAGCCCTATATGGTTTTGAACCAACATATCCGAAGGACTGCCTAGTCCCTTATGAACCTGCCCAACCACCACAGACACCTTCGGAGGACCTGCTTGTGGTGCCCCCGCCTTTCGGGACTAGGTGGGTGGCCACCCGGGACAGGGCCTTCTCGGTCATGGCACCAAGGCTCCATAAAACTGTGTGTGCCACAAACTGTCAAATCCCCCCCCCCAAGGCAATCTGGCTTCTCCACACTTTATGAACTTACGTTTGTGATTATTCGGTGGAGTGAATTGACCAGTACGTAGTGAAATGTGGAGGGAGAATTCTGTGCTAGGCAAGTCTAGAAAAGAGAAAGAAAATTGTTGTTGTTGTTTTTTTGCCACTGTCAAATTCAAAAAGTTTCAGATCCACCATGAGTGCCTCCAGACATGACAACTGCAGAGAAGAAAGGAATGTGCAGCACAGAAAACAGAATTCCCTGCACTCTTAGCCTCTCTCTGGCCGCTGCAGAGGCTGTCCTCCCCTTCAGCACTTGCTTCGCCTTCCTTGCTGCACTTCTGCAAGAGCAAGAGGAGCATTTTCCGAGCGGCCGTTAGGCAGTCGTGAGTGCCAGCAGCCCAGGAAGCGAGGGCAGCAGGGCAGCCTTGACAGTGGCCAGCCAGAGGCACAAGAGGAGGGATGTCCTAGGATCCAAGCCATCCAGTTCAACTGGCCCAAAGTCCCTGCAGGGTCTCTCATGTCTGAGTGAGAATCTGAACCCAGGACTCTCCTGTTAATGTAATACTCTAGCCCAAAGGTGTCGAACTCATTTGTTACGAGGGCCGGATCTGACATAAAAGTCACTTTGTCGGGCCAGGCCATGTGGGCCATAAAACACAATGCCAGGTACCGAAGACAGAAAGTGTATGAAGGACAGCAGCTGGTGTATCCTCACTGGTGCGTCCTCACTGCAAGGCCACAGGGGCTGGGAGGGAGTGCAGAGGAAACCCCACACAGGCAGACTGGAGAGGCAGCAATGTAGCACTGGGCAGATGCTTCTCCCACGATGCTTGCCTGCTGCAGAAGAGATTGTTCTGCCATGCTGAAGCCACAATGGAGTGGCTCCCCCAGCTCCCCCCAGCACTCCCTCTTTGGCACCAGTTGCTCGTGGGGCCGCGTAAGAGCCCTGAATGGGCTGGTTCCGGCCCCCGGGCCTTATGTTTGACACCCCTGCTCTAACCCATATTCCACACTGGTATAAGCAGACTATGGTTTCCATCATCCGTCTGACCTTCAAGCAAGGCCAGCTGTGGTCTAGACTGAGTGAATCCAAGCACAGCGAGCCACAAGTTACAACCGTTCAATGAGAGCAGGAGAAAGACTGGCTCTAGATAGAAAGTGAAGGCGTCTCCCAGGACAGACCCTTGGCCAACCCTTGTTTCTGGAGGGGGGGAGACCATCCCAACGTCTGCGCTGCTGGATGACAAACTGGACGAATTACTGGGAAGTGCCAAGACTTGTGAAAGAGCAGGACCACTTCCACCCAAACAACTAAAGCGCTGACCCCCTGGGCCATCACGTAAATTCAGAGGGGAGTCGCACGGGGAAATGTTCTGGGCAGGTTACGCTTTGAGCTTCTTCCAGTTAATGCAAAACCCCACCTCAGCCACTAAAAGCTGCAAGAAAGGCAGGCTGACAGCTAGTCGCCTGAAATAGATTTCTTGAGGGGAACACGCAAAAGGTAACTGCCACGGGACAGAAATCCTCTATTATTCATGAATTCCCAATGGCTGTTGGTCTCCCCTTCCCATCCCACAGTCCAATAATAGCGTCAGGGCAGAGAAAGTGGGGGCCGGCAGGCAGGCGGGCAGGGGGGCCACAACGTCACCTTGAAGTGCTGGTTGTTGTGGGGGTTGATGCGGAAGCAGGATACCAGGCAGTCAATCATGAGGTCGATGTCGGCGTTCTGGTTGCCTCGAGAGAAAGGCTTGCTCGGGTTGAAGAGCAGGTTCTTTGGGGCAAAAGAAAGAAAAGCAGATGGCATCGTGGTTCTGTCCCCTTTTCTCTCTCTTTTATCATAAACATTTTTATAAAGCTTTTTTGTTTAGTGCAATCTATTTCTCTGGGAGAGTTCTCTTAATCTCACCCCTACAGGCTAGATTGCACAGGTGCTGCATAGTTTGTTACAAGGTCTTTTCCACGGTTTCTACCCTCTTACTTTGTTAGTGGCCTAGTACTATACTAGAAGGATCCCTTCTCAGACAGTCAGTCTAGATGTTCTCAGGAGGTCCCTGAGCAGTGGCGAGGGTGCTTTCCAGGGAACTCCTGGTCTAAGGGAGTCTTCCAGCACGGAAAGGCACCTTCCTCCCCTTCCTTCCAAAACTACAGGGTTTCAGTTTTTGTTTTCATCCACGTCAAATTTTCCAGGGGCAAAATGGAGATTTTCCTGCCTCCTCCTCCCACTGATTTCCATGAAAAGCTGCCCATCCTGGGGATGGGGAGACACTGACAAATGACATGGGGGGAGGTTCTGCAGAAGGAGAGCTGCTTCCCATCAGAGCAGATGACAGTGCTAGATGGACCAAGGATCCAACTCAGCATAAGGAAGCTTTATCCGGGCAGTCTCTGATTCCTGTACTGTGACAGTTTTAGTTAAATTCAAAAGGCATTGATCACGTCAGTTTGTCTCTGAAAAAAACAGATCAAGATGGGTCGCCCATATTTGTCTGTAGTGGCTCTGCCTGGCTGAGCTGCAAGAGCAGGAGATTTCAACCTTGCCGGGACTCTTTCGCCAGATTACAACACCTGGAGTTGGAGAGACTGGGCAGTCAAGTCCAGCTGAGACGGGGAGTGGAGCTCAAAGTTGGAGGGAGCTCGAGTGACAGAGTGCTCCTTTGGCGCTTCGAACAGAACAACAAACAGGCAGAGAGATTTCACACACACACACACACACACACACACACCAGATGTGTGGAACCGGAGGAGATTTAATACCATCTGGATGGCAAGCAGGAACTTACAATATCAACACAGTTGGTAGCTATTGGTCCAAAGGACGTAGTGCAATAGCCTAGTTAAGTTTAGATGTTAGTGATTGTTAGTTGGCTATAGCAATTAGAATAGTTAATTAATTAGGAGCTAACTGAATAAACTAAATAGCTGGATCTGATTGATGTAACTAATTATTTAATTTAAACTGTTTATATTTACTTATTTGGCTATAGAGCCACCCTACTAAAATGATGATAAACATTTTTGTGACTATAGGATTTTTTGATTGCTATTATTGATTTTGAAATAGACTAATGAATTAGTGCATATATATTGTTCATATTGATTAATTGTTGGAAGGGATTGGTACATTTATATTGCATTGCTGACAGGGTGGGTTTATTGCCGGCCTTATCTAATAACGGGCCAGACAACTGAATGATTATTGGCAATCAATTAGATGAACTAGATAAGCATATGGAGCAGAGGTCCATCAGTGACTATTAGCCACAAGGTATAGATAGAGACGCTGGGGCAGGTGATGCACTGTCTTCTTGGTGCTTGGGCAGGGTTAACAGTGGGAGGGCTTCTTATGTCCTGGCCCCACTGGTGGACCTCCTGATGGCACCTGGTATTTTTGGCCACTGTGTGACAGAGTGTTGGACTGGATGGGCCTTTGGCCTGATCCAACATTGGTGTCTCTTATGTTGTATAGTAGGATGGGTTGTGGAACTGAGGTCTCAACAGCACTGGAAGCTGTAGCTTATTACTGGCAGTCCCATAGTGGGTGCACCTTTATCAGCCCTGCTAGTTGGTCTGAGGCAAACGCTAAGACCACTAGGTGCGGCGATGCCTGGGCAAGGGATTCCAGTGCTTGTGGGGAAGGGAAAGTATAGCGGTGGGACCAGGCAAGAAACTAAGGGAAGGGAGTGGAGAAATAGAACCGCTCGGCACCCTTCCAGCCGGCGTCCCATCCCAAAAGTAGTTGGCAGAAGGGCTAGGATGAATAACCCCTCTCCAACATTGGCGTTGTGCAATGCCAGGTCTATAAATAATAAGACCTTAGGATGCAATCTTAGGATGCATTAGCAGAAGCATTGTGTCCAGATCACGGGAGGTGGTCGTTCCGCTCTATTCTGCTATGGTCAGGCCTCATCTGGAGTACTGTGTCCAGTTTTGGGCACCATATTTCAGGAAGGATGCTGACAAGCGCGAGCGTGTCCAGAAGAGGGCAACCAGGATGGTGAGAGGGTTGGAATCCAAGTCTTATGAGGAAAGGCTGAAAGAGTTGGGTATGTTTAGCCTGGGAAAGAGAAGGCTTAGAGGGGACATGATTGCAGTCTTCAAGTATTTGAAGGGCTGTCATGTAGAAGATGGAGCAGATCTATTCTCTCTTGCTCCAGATTCCAGGACTAGATCTAATGGGTGGAAATGACAAGGGAGTCGTTACCGGCTAAATATCAGGAAAAACTTCCTAACTGTAAGAGTGGTTGAACAGTGGAAAAGTCTGCCTCGGGAGGTGGTGGATGCTCCTTCTATGGACGTTTTCAAGTGGAGGCTGGACAACCATCTTTTGGGGATGTTGTAGGGCTATCTTTTGGCTATGCTCTTGCAGAGTGCAGGGGGTTGGACTAGATGACCTGCAAGGTCCCTTCCCAACTCTAACATTCTATGATTCTATGATTCTAAGACCATAGTCCTCCAGGACTTTCTGCTGGAGCAGAATGTAGACCTGGCCTGCATGACTGAGACCTGGGTGCAGGACCGGGAGACGGTAGCTCTCTCCCAGCTTGCCCTTCCTGGGTTCTCGGTCCTTCACCAATCGCAGACTAAGGAGTGGGGGGGGGAGTGGCTGAATTCATTCAAGAGGCTTACTCCTTCAGGGCGCTCCCACCACTGAAGATCATGGGCATTGAGAGTGTTGACCTAGTGTGGAAAGCCAGAGTTTGGCGATTTGGCTGGTGTACCGACCGCCCAATGCACCGGCCAATAGCCTGCCGTCCCTGATGAAGGCCGTATCAGGCTGGGCACTGGAACACCCTAGGCTTGGGTGATTTCAGTGTCCATGCCGATGACGTGACCTCCACTCAGGCAACAGACCTAGTGTCCTCCATGGCAGTGCTGGGACTATCCCATCTTGTCACGACCCCCACTCACCAGGCTGGACGCACGCTTGATTTGATCTTTACGGCTGGGGTAAGAGTGGACTGGATTACTGCCCTGAGGGCCTGTCTCTGACCCTGTTTGGGTGGCGAGCGTATTTTAGCTCGCCCACAGAGCCAAATGGATCCTATTCGCTCTACGCAGGCTTACCCTTGAAGTTGCTCCGGAAATTACAGCTGGTACAAAATGCGGCAGCGGATCTGCTGACGTCGACGCCTGTGTGGGCTCACATTCGACATGTGCTCTGTCAGCTGCATTGGTTGCTGGTTGAGTACCGGATCCGCTTCACGGTGTTGGTAATCACCTTCAAAGCCTTACATGGCCTGGGACCAACATACCTAAGGGACCGCCTCTTCCCATATACGCTTCGGAGAGTGATACACTCTGAGAGTCAACATCTCCTGGTGATCCCTGGCCCAAAGGATGTCCGCCTAGCCTGGGCCAGGGCTTTCTCTGCCAAGGCCCCCACCTGGTAGAACATACTTCCTATTGAGATCAGGGCCCTGCAGGATCTTATGCAATTCCGCAGGATCTGCAAGACGGAGCAGTTCCACCAGGCCTTTGGCTGAGGCAGCGGGCGTCCACATATGGTCCCCCCAAGGTTGCAATCTCCCACTTACTGGTAACCGGCTAGTTACTTCTATGGGCCGGATCCTCCCTACGGCAAGCATGACTACTGTTTTTATATGTTTTAATCTGTTTTAAATTTTATTGTATTTATTAAATTATCATAGAATCACAGAATGTTAGAGTTGGAAGGGACCTTGCAGGTCATCTAGTCCAACCCCCTGCACTCTGCAGGAGCACAGCCGAAAGATAGCCCTACATACCTACAACCAGGGTTCCCTCTAAGCTGAGTTAGTGTGAGCTAGCTCACAGGTTTTTAGCCTCTGGCTCACATATTTTTGTCTTAGCTCAGGAAGGAGGGCTCCAGAGCAAACTAATTTATGCAGCAGCCAAATCTCCTGCTCACAACTTTAATGCCAATAGCTCACAAAGTAGAATTTTTGCTCACAGGACTCCATAGTTTAGAGGGAACATTGCCTACAACATACCCGAAAGATGGTTGTCCAGCCTCCGCTTGAAAACACCCAGCAAAGGAGCATCCACCACCTCCCGAGGCAGACTGCTTCACTGCTCAACCACTCCTACAGTTAGGAAGTTTCTCCTGATATTGTTGTAACCTGCCCTGAGCCCGTTTACGGGATGGGCGGGATATAAATGTGAATAAATGAATAAATAAAATTCTAGGCTTGCTCCCTGGTTTACCCAGGAGTTGCAGCTTATGAAACGAGGGCTGAGACGGCTAGAGAGACGGTGGCGGCGTGCCCACAATGAAGCTACTAGATCATCTTATAGGACGTTTATGAGATCCTATGAGATGGCGGTCAAAGCCGCAAAGAGAAAGTTCTATGTGGCCACGATTACTTCTGCGAGCTCACGCCCAGCCCAACTATCTAGAACAATTTGGTCTTTAACTGTTCTGCCACAGGGCCGACCAAATTCTAGATAACTGGATATTGGCTGTGAGGCTTTTGAGAGCTATTTCGCAGATAAAGTCTTGTCGCTCTGCCGTGATCTGTCCGTCATAGTTGATACAGTGAGCGAACTTGGGGCTCCATGCACATCTTTGATTCAGGTTATGGATTATTTTAGTCCGCTCAGCCTGGAGGAAGTTAAGAAATTGCTCCTAGCGGTACGCTCTACCACAGGCTGCCTTGGTCCATGTCCATTGTAGCTAATCAAAGTTGGCCGCGATGGGTTACGTGACGCCCTAAGGGAAATTATCAACAAGTCCCTCACCGAGGGACTGTTTCCTGGTGTGCTCAGGGAAGCGGTGGTGTGTCCTCTCTTGAAGAAGCATCTCTGGATCCGGCCATGTTTGCTAACTATTGGCTGGTTTCCATTTTGCCCTATTTGGGCAAAATAATAGAGAACCATGGCACTCCAGCTACAGAGCTTTTCGGATGACACTTCCATTTTAGATCCCTTCCAATCCAGTTTTCACCCGGGCCATGGGACGGAGACAGTACTTGTCGCCCTGACCGACAATCTCTGGAGGCATTTGGATCAGTGCGGTGCAGCAGTGCTGTTGTTGTTGGACCTGTTGGCTGAATTCGACACGGTCGGCCATCAGTTACTGGTCCACCATCTCGCCGACGCAGGAGTTCAGGGGCTTGCCTTGCAATGGCTTGCTTCCTTCCTCCATGGTTGGGGACAAAGGGTGGCATTAGGGGAACCCAGAGGTACCCACTGGACTGTGGAGTGCCTCAAGGGGCAGTGCTTTCCCCAATGCTATTCAACATCTACATTTGCCCCCTTGCCCAGATTGCCCAGAGCCATGGGCTAGAATGTCACCGGTATGTGGATAACACCCAGCTCTATCTGATGCTGGGCAGCCAGTCTGGCTGGTTGGCTCAGACTGAGCTGACTGAAATAGAATCCAACGAAGACGGAGGTCCTCTGCTGGAGTTGAGGCGGTCTGGGGGTAGGGATCCCACTCCCGACCTTCGATGGGGCACCATTGGTGCCAGTGCTGGAGGTTAGGAGTTTGGGAGTGCTCCTGGATGCCTCCTTAATAATGGAGGTCCAGGTAGCAGCTTCGGCTGATTAGGCAGTTGGTTCCCTTCCTCGAATGCAACAATTTAGCAACAGTGATCCATTCAATGGTCACCTCGAGATTAGATTACTGTAACACTCTCTACATGGTGCTGCCCTTGTTGCAGATTCAGAAGCTGCAGCTAGGCTCTTGATGGGTCTCCCCACGAGGGAGCACATCCAGCCTGCCCTGAAGGCATTGCACTGGCTGCCGATAGCATACCGGATTCGCTTCAAGAGAGCACTATGGTCAGGGTCACAAAACCGATTGGCCCTCCCAGGTCCCAAGGACACCAGGCTGGTTGTAACGAGGGCCAGGGCTCCATACTGGTGGAATGAGCTCCCAGAAGAGATCAGGGCCCTGCGAGACCTCTTACAGCTCCGCAGGGCCTGCAAGACGGAGCTCTTCCACCAGGCTTTCAACGAGGAGCCACCACCACTATTAACAACTGCAACAGCCTGAAGAGCCTGGTCCCTGGTTGGTTGGTTACTGACAGCCTAGGCACGCCGACTACCTCTGAGGACGATCACCAAGCTGAAACGTAAACAACTATGGAATGCACGCATCATTACGACATCAAACAACCAACATTACGACATCAAACAACAGAGCTAGCACTTTAACATTGTATTGTTTTAATGAATTTTTAAAAATGTTTTATTAACCTTTGTTAGTGTGAATTTTATCCCGTGTAAGCCGCCCCGAGCCTGCTCCAGTATAAATCGTAAAATAAATAAATAAATAAAAGAGCCAGAGCCCAGGAGCACCTTAAAGATTAACAAAATTTGTGGCAAAGAATGAGCTTTCATGAGTCACTGCTCACTTCTTCAGTGAATTACGGAGGCTCCTACCCTGCCATTAATTTCGTTAGTCTCTAAGGTGCTACGGGACTCTTGCTCATTTCTACTACTTAAAAAAAGACAGTGATAGAATTTTTGACATTTTTCTTTTTCCATTGTTACCTTCAGATCTACCACCATGGACTGCACTAAAAGGAAAATGACGGAATTGTCTTCCCAGTTGATGTAGGTGGATGCTTTGCACAGCTTCACGCATGCAATGGCGGCACTTTCCGTTAGTTGCCGGCTGCCACTGTGGCCTGCGAGAGCCTTCCTGAGGTTGTCCAAAAAGAGCTTCTGCAAAATCCAGAGGCACACAAAAGAGAAAAGCAAGTTATTACACGCACCAGCTTTTGCCATCTGACCAGCCTGAGCCCCTGGGGCCACCGGGGACCATAACGTTACAGCCCCCCTCAAGCCTCCCAAAATACATATGTGAAACACACACATGCAGAACGGTCATCTGTGCCACTTCATACTCTGTATTCTCCAATAATAACAGGACACATCCGTTGGCAGGTTTTTGCATATACATATGATCTCATGAAGAGGACCATGGGGTCACTTAGACACACACACACACAGAAAAAGACTAGGCACCCAAGACAGTCCAGATTATCCCAGGATGTACTGGAAAGAGGGATGGCAAAAGTACATTTAAAGCCAGCTGCTGCCCTGGGGCTCCAGAAGGAACCACATGTAGACTGGCAGTCCTGTACTGCATCACATTCTTGCCAGCCGCATGTCTACGGTTATGCAGGAATAAGGAAGGGTTAACCTTTTTGTTCATATATCTAGGAGGTTTACAGGCTTTAAAAAACTAGTGTATTGGGCAGACTGCAACCCCCCCCCCAAAAAAAAAAATTCTCAAAAGGCAAAGTGAGAGTCATGGTCTGCTGCCCCAGGGGGTTCGGCTTCGGGATGCTCCAGCGACTGGAGAAATTATTGGTGGGTCTCAAAGACCTCTTTCAATGGACTCTGGCTGAGACAGCAAGAAAAAGCAAAACAAAATCCCCATCACAGAAGGAAGGCAGGCAGGCAGGCAGGCGGACTACGCAGGAGTCATCACGCAGTTTAGATGACTGTAAAGGTAAAGGTAAAGGGTCCCTTGCTTGAAAGCCAGTCGAGACCGACTCTAGGGTTGCGGTGCTCATCTCCATTTCAAAGCCAAAGAGCTAGCGCTGTCCAAAGACGTTTCCGTGGTCATGTGGCCGGCAGGACTAAACACCGAGGTGCACGGAACACTGTGAGCTTCCCACCGAAGCGGGACCTATTTATCTACTTGCAATTTCTTGCGTTTGAACTGCTAGGTTGGCAGGAGCTGGCACTAGAGACGGGAGCTCACTCCATCATGCGGCAACTCGGGTCTCGAACTGCTGAACTACTGACCTTCCACAGCCTGCAGTTCAGCGTCTTAACCACTTGAGCCACCGCAGCTTTAGAGCTACTGTGCTCTAAATGGAGCCGTCTCAGAAGACAGTTCAAAAACGTCAGCTAAGACAGAACGCAGCAGTGACGCCTGTCCAGCACTAGTTAAAGAAAACACATCTTAACAGGACTAAAAGAACCTGGTGGTGGGAAATGCCATCAAACTGCAGCCTATTTATGGTGATCCCACAGGGTTTTTGAGGCAAGAGACATTAAAAGGCAGCTTGCCATCGCCTGCCTATGCGCAGCAACACTGGACTTCCTCCCATTCCAACACAAACCAGGGCCAATCCTGCTTAGCTTCCAAGATCTGACAAGATCAGGCCAGCCTGGAATATCCAGGTCAGAACAAAAGACCGTACAGAACAAAAGCACTAGTTAATATGACTGAAAGCCCTAAAGAGACTGGGATTGGAGAACCTAAAGGACTGCCTGCTCCGACATAAGCTTGCCGTTCAGAAGTCCTTCTGAAGGCCACTGAGTGATTATGAGCAACAGGGCCTTCTCTGTGGTGGCTCCTTGGATGCAGAATGCTTGGCAAAGACGTGTGAATTTTCAGCACCAGGGGACCTTCATTTTGATGCTTTGCTGAAACACAAATACTCCAAATTGCTTCAGGGTCTGGTGTAACATCAAGAACTTAGCTGAAGCACTATGGCTCAGAGGTTACAGCTGAGAAACAAGAAAGTTCTAGTGGTGAAGGTGGTGTGCGTGCACACACGAGTGAGATAATGGAACAGTAATGAGATATATGTAATGTAATTCAAAATTAGTCAGACATTTCTCTTAAGGGCCGTTTCACATAAATACTATTGGAAAGAAACAAAACAACATTTAGAAACCTTCCTGGGGAAGTTGCTAAGCTGAGATTAACATGGCAGATAAGAACATAAGAGAAGCCAATGTTGGATCAGGCCAATGGCCCATCCAGTCCAACACTCTGTCACCGAGTCTCTGTGTCACACAGTGGCCAAAAATACCAGGTGCCATCAGGAGGTCCACCAGTGGGGCCAGGACATTAGAAGCCCTCCCACTGTTGCCCCACCCCCAAGCACCAAGAATACAGAGCATCACTTGCCCCAGAGCCCCTATCTATACCTTGATGGACCTCTGCTCCATATGCTTATCTAATTCCCTTTTGAAGCCGTCCATGCTTGTAGCTGCCGCCACCTCCTGCGTCAGTGAATTCCATGTGTTCATCACTCTTTGGGTGAAGGACTTCCTTTTATCTGTTCTAACCCGACCGCTCAGCAATTTCATGGAGTGCCCACAAGGAGTTCTTGTATTGTGAGAAAGGGAGAAAAGTACCTCTTTCTCAGCCTGCTCTGTCCCATGCATAATCTTATAAACCTCGATCATGTCACCCCTCAGCTGTCGTTTCTCCAAGCTAAAAAGTCCCAAGCTGTTGGGGAGAATTTGAGGAGGTGTAGCTGATGGGGAGAATTTGAGGTTGCTCTGGCCACAAACAGAAGATCTGCTGCCAGATGCTGCATTCTGGTTACCACAATAGTCTGTGATTCTAAAGGATGCTGCAATTTGCTTTTGCTTTTGTCATCAATCATCATTTTGGACACAGTCCTTTTACCATTTGACCCCTAAACTTCATAAGACTCTGAAAGCACCCAGGAGAGTGAAAAGCCATACAAGAGCAGCTGTTTAGCCATACTGGTCCATGCAAAATCCAAGAACACAATCCGTGTAACGCCTTTTATTAGGATCAACCAAATTGACACAAAACGCTGTACAAACATCCGAACCCACTGGAACTCTTCATCAGGCTGGATGTTAGAAACTTTAAATAGTAAGAAACATTACAAGTAGTTCCATCAGGTCTTGAGGTTGTCTGATTTTGCCACGAGAGATTAACATGCCGCTCCTTTGCAATTCTGATGTTAAGAGCAAGTGCTGCATGGATCTCTAAGGACCGCAAGCAGGCAACTGGCAAAACTGCGAAAGGAAATGTGGCTCAACTTCTTCACCACCAGAAGGGAAAGGCTGCCCACTTGCAATCCTATGCAGAACCGCTCCAGTCTAAGTCCAGTGCAAGCACTGAAGTCCATTAAAATTGCACAGGAAATTAGCAGGTGTCTTCAGAGATAAAGTTGTGTATGCCTCCGTTTCTGAGCTTCTTGTCCTTTGTGACAATGACTATATTTAGCACAACCAATGCACTCATCTGTCACTCTTAACCATGGTACATTGTGTGGGTCTCCCAATGGAAATGTAAAAGAACTTGGTGGACACTCACTTTTCTTAATGAAACAGAACAAAGCTGGAGTCCAGTGGGGGCACCTTTAAGACCAACAGAGCTTTATTCAAGGTATAAGTTTTCATGTGCACGCACACACTTCCTCAGAGCTTTGTACCTGGAGAACGGTGTGTGCACAGGAAAGCTTCTACCCAGAATTAAACTCAGCTGGTCTTAAAGGTGCCCCCACTGGACTCCAGCTTTGTTCTGCCACTTCAGACCAACACGGCTGCCCACCTGGTTTCATAATGGCTACAGTGCACCACTGGTACCCACCACCCTTTTCAAATGTGCCTCCGATAATGTTTCTGTGATCAGTTACCTTAGGGGTCCCCAATAGGGTGCCCCTCAACACCTGTTTTGATGCCTGGCAAGTGTTTTCAGGAAGTTGGGCAGCGAGGCTGCTGACAGATTGTAGATTTTTTAAAAAATGTCACTTTGGCGGCACCTGACACCAGTGCTCCCTCTAAGCTGCGGAGTCTTGTGAGCAAAAATTCTACTTTGTGAGCTACTGGCCTTGAAGTTGTGAGCAAGCAATTTGGCTACTGCATCAATTAGTTTGCCCTGGAGCCCTCTTTCCTGAGCTGAAACAAAAATGTGTGAGCTGGAGGCTAAAAAACTGTGAGCTAGTTCACACTAACTCAGCTTAGAGGGAACACTGGCTGCCACCTCAGCATGAGAATCTACACTGTGTGACCGAAGTTAAGCTGTGGCAGCCATTTTGTGTCTGGCTCCATCTCCTGTGGGAGCCATTTTGTTGCTGTGCCGACCATACTCCGTCAGAAGTCCAGAAGTGCCCACAGGCTCAAAAAGGTTGAGGACCCCCAAAGAATATGACTTTTGCTCAAAAAGTGGAGTTAATTAACTTAACAGGATTCCAGTTGGAAAAAAGAATTAAATATTTGGGAATATATTGAACTCCAAAGGGCAGCTCTTTGCTGAAGGGTAAGTACCTGAAATTACTCCAAGAAATTAAGAAAGATTCAGAAAGATGGAAAGATCTCCACCTATCTTTGATGAGAAGGATTGCAGCTGTCAAAATGACGTACCATTTTTTACACCAGACTATTCCTGTTTGCATCAATCAATCTTTTTTTGAAGATATGAATAAGCTAACATCTAATTTTATTTGGCAAGGGGAAAAGTCAAAAATTAAATTGAAAGCACTGCAAGATTTCAAAAACTGACACAATCACATTTAACTTTAAAAGGGGTAACTTATCTGATATGAGGGGACATGTGAGGAAGAAACTGAAAGGAAATGTAGAAAGGGTCAAAACCATTGGGGAAGCTTGGAGACTATTTAAAACTACAATCCTAAAAGCTCAGAAAAAATATATACCGCAGGTTAGGAAAGGCACAAATAGGTACAGAAAAAAGCCTGCATTGTTAACAAACAAAGTAATGGAAGCTGTAAAAGGTAAAAAGGATTCCTTTAAGCAGTGGAAAGCTAGTCTCAGTGAGGTTGATAAAAAGGAACACAGGCTGTGGCAAATAAAATGCAAGTCCGTGATCAGGCAGAAAAAAAGGGAATATGACGAGCATATAGCAAACAAAAAGACCAACAATAAAACTTTCTTCAAGTACATTAGAAGCAGAAAATTAGCCAGGGAGGCAGTGGGGCCCTTGGATGACCAAGGGGTAAAGGGAGTACTGAAGGATGATAGCGAAATGGCTGAGAAGCTGAATGCATTTTTTGCCTCTGTCTTCACTCTGGAAGATGAGAAGTGCTTGCCTACTTCAGAACCACTGATTTCGGGAGGAGTGTTGAAAGACCTGAGTCAGATTGAAATGACGAGACAGGAGGTCCTACGACTGATAGACAACTCAAAAACTGATAAATCACCAGGCCCGGATGGTATACATCTGAGAGTTCTGAAAGAATGCAAATGTGAACTTGTGGATCTCCTTACAAAAATATGTAATTTTTCATTAAAATCTGCCTCCATTCCTGAGGACTGGAAGGTAGCTAATGTCACTCCCATCCTTAAAAAGGGTTCCAGAGGAGATCCGGGAAATTACAGGTCAGAGTCTGACGTCGATACCAGGTAAGTTGGTGGACACTGTTATTAAGGAAAGAAGTAGTAGGCACACTGATGAACAAAAACTATTGAGGAAGAGTCAGCATGGGTTCTGTAAGGGAAGATCTTGTCTCACTAACCTGTTAGTGTTCTTTGACGGAGTGAACAAACATGTGGACAAGGGGGACCCAATAGACGTTGTTTTCCTTGATTCCCAGAAAGCTTTTGATAAAGTTCCTCATCAAAGGCTTCTAAGTAAGCTCAATAGTCACGGGATAAAAGGACAAGACATTTTGTGGATCAAAAACTGGCTAATTAATAGGAAACACAGAGTGGGTACCACAGGGGTCAGTACTGGGTCTGATGCTTTTTAACTTGTTCAGTAATGATTTGGAATTGGGAGTAAGCAGTGAAATGGCTAAATTTGTGGATGACACGAAGTTGTTCAGGGTGGTGAGAACGAGAGAGGATTGTGAGGCACTCCAAAGGGATCCGTTGAGGATGGGGGAGTGGGTGTTAATGTGGCAAATGGGGTTCAATGTGGCCAAGTGCAAAGTGATGCACATTGGAGCTAAACTATAAATACACATCGATGGGGTCCGAACTGGCAGAGACTGACCAAGAGAGAGATCTTGGAATCGTAGTAGATAACTCAATGAAAATGTCGAGACGGTGTGAGACTGTAATAAAAAAGGAAAACGCTATGCTCGGGATTATTAGGAAGGGAACTGATAACAAACCAGCCAGCATCATAATGCCCCTGTAGAAATCAATGGTGTAACCTCATTTGAAGTCCTGTGTACAGTTCTGGTCATTACACCTCAAAAAGGATATTATAGCATTGGAAAAAGGGCAACTAGAATGATAAAAGGGTTGGAACACTTTCCCTATGAAGAAAGGTTAAAGCGCTTGGGGCTCTTTAGCTTGGAGAAACGACGGCTGAGAGGTGACATGATCGAAGTTTATAAGATTATGCATGGGGTAGAGCAGGTTGAGAAAGAAGTATTTTTCTCCCTTTCTCACAATACAAGAACTCATGGGTACGCAATGAAATTGCTGAGCAGTCAAATCTCAGCCTTTGCTAGATATATACGCCAAATAGGGAGCTATATCTACATGCTTTAGATGTCCTGTAACACAACCAGCAGTGCTAATGTTATCAACCAACACTGGAGACTACTATGCTGAATGAACGAGCCAACAATGGTTAGGCCAGTTGTGCAGAACAGGAACATGACAGGCTTTGGCCTTTTTGAGAGGCCACATTTGGCAGCAGCAAGAAACGGATTTAGATATGTATATCCCACCTTCCCCCACCCCAGGAGACCCAAAGCAGGCTACGACATCCTCCTCCCCTCCTCCTCCCCTCCTCCATTTGATCCTCACAGCCCCATGAAGTCAGTCTGGCAGAGGGAAAGGGACTGGCCCAAGGGCACCCAGAAAGCATCCACAGCGGAGTGGGAATTGGGACATGAGTCTCTCGAGTCCTGGTCCAATACTCTGACCGTTAGACCACACTGGTTCTCCAAAGTGACCTCGGCACTGGAAGTTGCCAGCCAATGAGTGGCTGAACCTGACAGGTGGATCGGAGAAGGCAGGATTTTCAAAAGCAAATGGCAACTGATAACTATTTTTAAAAAAATCTGGAAGACCAAAACAGTGTCGTAATTTTTTTCTCTAGGGTAACTTAGGGGAAAACCATGTAAGATACCCTGAGCTCCCGGGAGGAAAGGCCTGGGGGCAAAAAAGTAAAAATCTGGGGGGGGGGGAATCCTATGCTTTCCCAAATACTTTTTTTTAATGCTGGGCCTCAGTTCCCCAAGATTTTTCTCTGCCCATTGCACAATCTGGGAGGCTTCCCTTTGTAGGGTCGATGATCTGGAGCTCTCATTTGTTCAGGTAAGTCTTAGCTGTTACATTGTCGGTTCAGATCAGGATGTAACATCTGCTTATCGGGGGGGGGGGTCAAAATGCACCATGGCCAGGCAAATGGCATGTAGCTTGAGAAAGTTGATCAGTAGGTGAGTTTCCACAGTGGACCACTGACTGTGAACTGGTTGCCCCTCCAGGGTGGCTCCCCAGCACAAAAGGCTGGCGTCCGTGAAAATCTGCAACTCCTGTGGAATCCAGTATTTCTTCCGCTGTAAGAGGTTGGACGTCTTTGTCCACCACAGTAGGCTGTACTTTGACTTGAGGGGAATGCAGATGGTGAGCTCAACCTTCCTGGATACCTGTACTTGATATGGTTTTAGCAACTGTTGGAGTTCTCTGGAGTGGAACCTTCCCCACTGAGAGCAACAGACCCATCTGTTGAGAGACCCATCTGTTGAGAGCAACAGACCCATCATTTTAGTAAGAGCCATCAGAGAGGAGGACCTGCTCCAGATGATGGTTGAGGCCATCTCCTTAACCTTCTTCACTTTGTTGACCAGCAGGTACAGGCAACTAGTGGTGGTGTACATTAATACCCCCAGATGTTCTAGGCGTTCTGATGGTACCATTGAACTTTTAAAGATTCACAATGAATCCAAACTTTTGGAGACATTGAATGGTTTTGACCGTGTCTTGTACTTATCTGGGTCTGGAGAAAGATTGAATCAGGAGGTCATTTAAGTAGGGGTGAACATGAATTCCTTGTTCCCTTAGACTCACTATAGTGGTGGTGGTGTTTTTTAAAGTCCCTCTCATTTATTGCATTGGAACTATTATTTTTTTAATTTTTATTTGGTTTTAATATTTTATAGGACAGGAAGGATACAAGGGATGGGATAAGAGGATGTGAAAAGACATCACAGGAACTTCCATCACATTTATATAAAAGCTGTTACAAATTTTCCATCTTAATTCTTTGTTTCCAGATCTCTTTCATTTATATAATTACTAAAACTAGTAACAGTTAATCAAATTGCTAAAACCTTCTATTATGATTCCTGAAAAAAGTCAGGTTCTTTACAGTTTGAGTTTCTCCAAGTCTATAATAGTTGTATCCATTACTTCTGGTCTTCAAAGTTTTTTTCCATAGAATGGTATCCAATTGTCTCTCATGTTTTGTTTGCTTCGGACTTTTAACAAGTCCGACAATATATCCATTTCTGCTGTTTCAAATTTTTTTGTCAAAATTTCATTCTCCATTGGTATCTCTGATTTCTTCCAATAGTTAGCATAAAGAATTCTTGCTGCTGTAACTATATGTATAATTAAGTGCCTAACTTTCTTATCTTTTACATCAGGCATAATATTGAGCAAAGACATTTCAGGTTTAAATGGTAATGATATCAAACATACTTTTTGTAACATTTCATGAACCCTTCTCCAATATAACATTGCCTCTTTACACTTCCACCAAACATGAAAAAAGCTTCTCACCCATATCTTACATTTGCAGCATTTGTCAGACATTTCAGAGTACATTCTAGCTAATTTCTCTGGCATTATATGCCACCTATAGAACATTTTATATAAATTCTCTTTAAAAGAAACCAATTTTGTTATTTTAACATTTGTTTTCCATATTTGTAACCAATGATCAAGATCAATATTATAGCCAAAATGTTGGGCCCATTTTATCATTCATTCTTTAATCACCTCATCCTCCATCTGTAACAAATGCACACAAAAATTCTTAATTAATTTATCTTTTATTTCATATAAAAGTGTATCATACGCTTATTGTTCTGCATCAAACCCCTGAGGTTTATCTTTAGCATATCTAGATTCTAACTGTACTCTTGTCCACCAATCCAAATATATATCCTGTTCCTCTAATTCTTCTTTGGTCTTCAACCTATCTTCCTTTCCTAATAAATCTCCATATCTAACTACTTTTTCCTTTTCCAATAATACAGGTTGAGTAAATGCTTCCACCAGAGATACCCATTTCAGGATCTTCACATATCTTTCCCCTTCTTTCCCCTACTAGCAGCACTGCTTTCCTCACCAAATGGCTTTTAAAATATTTGTGATTGTCCGCTTTTTGATACCAAAGGTAAGTATGCCATCCTAACTTTAAATCATGTCCCTCCAGTTTTAGAAGTCTAGTATTTTCCGTTCTTATCCATTCTTTAATCCATGTCAATGCACAGGCTTTATAATGTGTTCCCCAGTCTGGAAGACCAAAGCCTGCATTCTGTTTAAAGTCCTGTAGTGCCTTTAATCTTATTCTCGGTTTCTTCCCTTGCCATATAAATTTCCTTCTTATTTTAATCAGTTCCTAAAAGTATAATTGCTTCTGTAAAATTGGAATCGTTTGAAAAAGAAAAATAAGCCTAGGGAGGATATTCATTTTAATTGCAGCTATTCTTCCCATAAATGATAACTGCAAGTTGTTCCATTTGTCTAAATCTTTTTGGATTTCTTTCAATAGTTCCATATAATAATCTTCCATCAAAGAGCTACATTTATTTATCAAAGTAATACCTAAGTATTTTACTCTTTGGTCTGATTGAAATCCTGTCTTCTCAACCAGCTCGTTTATCATATGTTGTGCTATAATTTTTGTAATAATCTTTGTCTTTTATCTACTCACTTTCATTCCCGCCATCTCGCCTAAGTCCATTAAGTTCTTCATCAAACTGTCTATAGAAGTGGTGGTATCTTCCAAAATAAAAGCTAAATCGTCCGCAAAGGCCTGTACTTTGAATTCTTCTGCACGTATTGTTCCTCTAATACCTTTATCTTTCCTAATGATGAATAATAACGGAGATAACAGACATCCTTGTCTTGTTCCCTTCTCCATTGGTATCTCTTTTGTTAAATCTCCATTAATTCTCACTTTAGCACTCTGTCGAGTATAAATTACTTAAGTCTTCTTAATAAAATCTTCTCCAGCATCAATCACACGTAATTGCTCCGTCATAAAATTCCAACTAACATTTCTCTGCATCCCAAAAAATTAATGCCATTTGTTTTTCTGGGTGTGCTTCATAATATTCCAAAATATTTATAATTATTCTTACATTATTTCTCAATTGTCTCTTTGGCAGAAAGCCTGCTTGATCTTGATATATTATATCTAGCAGTACCTTCTTCAAGCACGATGCTAAGATAGCTGCAAAAAAATTTTAATCCACATTTAAAAGCAAAATTGGTCTATAATTTTTCACTTCTTTAAAATCTGTATTTTCTTTATTTATCAAAGAGATAGTAGCTTCTTTCCATGATTGTAGTAAATTCCCTTCTTCCAATATGTTTTCCAGCACCATTTTATATGGTATTAATAAGCAATCTTCAAAAGTGCTATAATGTTCTATTGGGAGTTCATCTGGTCCAGGCGCTTTGCCTTTATTTTGTTTCTTGATTGTATCTACAATTTCTTGTAGTGTTACAAGTCCATTTAATTTTATTTATTTATTATTATTTTCCGCATTTATATCCCGCCCATCCCGTAAACAGGCTCAGGGCAGGTTACAACATTTAAATAAATACAATAAAATTTAAAACATATTAAAACATATAACAACCCTATTCTCCAATCCCAAAATACCATAGCAAATCAAGTTTCTACAAACATATAATGCAGCCCCCCCTTTTCTATTTTCAAACCAATATTTAGCAAATAAACAGCTTTACTGTCACAGCAGGCATTCTCTAACTCACAGTCAGTAAATCACTTCCACAGATAAGGGTGTTTCTTCACTCTGAATTTCCAGAGCTATTCCAAATATGAACAGAGCTTCTTTCTGCCTCCCAGTCTTTTTAAACATGCCTCAGTTTTAAAATGCCTGTTATTTGTCTTCAATCTGACGTTTCAGGGCTAATCCAAATACGGACAAGCTTCATGCCACATCATGCCAAAAGTGAAACCATAAAAAATAAGATCCACATTGCTTCCACCCCACCAGCAATCCGTGGCCAAGTTCAGACTGGCAGTTTGGCCCAGCAGCCAAACGTTTCAGGAGCATTTCAGTAGCGGATTAAAGGGGCAGGTTTACACAGGCACATCTGTCAGGTGTCCCCCAGCTATACTCAAGTCATCTTGTACCGCTTCCCTCCCAAGTTTAAAAAGTACCAGGTGAAAGTGGTAGCAAACAGTGTGTAGAGTGGTTTGATTCCGGTTCCCTGATGTATGAATGCAAGTGCCGCTAAGGCAGGAAACACCCGCAGTCATTGATAATAGGCGCTGGCTGTTTCCATGGCAGGCGCCCATGCGCCCATGTGCATAGGTGCATGCAGCGGAGCACAGAAACAGCCACTAACAGCCCACCAGGGGCGGGCCAACAGTGCAAATGCTCCCTTGTGCTTCCTCCACGGTATCCTCCCACTTCATTCGCTGCAGTGTGAATGGGAATACCGCAAACAAGCCATTCCCGGTCTGTTCCGGGTCTTCTTTGCCACGACTCCCTAGCACTTCAAATTGCCAGTCTGAACTCGGCCCATAATTCTCAAAGTCAGACCAAATAAAGCATCCTTTTTAAACACAATGACTCTGGGTATTTAAGCTACTGTATATCTTTTGCTTGTATATCAGACTGCACTCCTCAGGAAGGCCGTAGTATCGGAGCAGACTCTCATTCCAACCAGATCGCTTCCTATACACTGTCTCTCCCTCTCCAATTAGAGTGAAAGCTGGTTTCAGACTCACTACAGTGTTGATCAGCACATCTGAAAACACCCTTGGTGCCACTGAAAGACCGAATGGCAAGGCTCTGTATTGGAAGTGTTGGTTTCCCACACAGAAGCATAGAAATCTCCTGTGTCCAATCATAATTGGGATGTGTAGGTAGGCTTCGGTGAGATCAATTGATGACAGTCTTGTTGTTGCAAGGCTTCCATTATCTACCTCAGCATTTCCATTCTGAAATGCAGTAATTTTACAAACTTCTTTAGGAATTTGAGGTCCAGGATGGCCATCCAATCCCATATTAGTCGCGATGGATCCTGGGAGTTGTCCACTGTGTTTAAACTGTTTTAACTGCATTTTATTGCACTGCGTACCTTAATTGTTTTTAACTTGAGGTGTTGTATTACACCTCTGTGTTTTGTAAGCCGCCCTGAGCCCGCGTGCAGGGAGGGTGGGATATAAATGAAATAAATAAATAAATAAATAAATAAAAATCCAGTCTCCATTCTTTTTTGGGACTGTGAAGAAGTTCAAATAAACCCCACGTCCCTGTTCCGAGTTTAGTACAGTTTCAATGGCTTGAATTCTTTGCAGGTGTTGTATAGTCTCTTCCGTTCTCAGGCATTTTGCTTGATTTGTGTGGAGAGGGAGGGAACAAAGCAATCCGGGGAAATTTGGTGGAACTCTATTGAGTATCCATTGGATATGAAATCCTTGGTCCTTCTGCCTGCCATTGAGTTCTTCCAGATATCTTTGAAATGAAGCATATGTTCCCCTACTGGAAGGGTCAGTGAGTCATACTGTCTAGAGTTTCCCCATGATGGTCTTCTGGTGTCATGTCGGAATCTTGGTAGCATGTGCTAATCTTATTGAACAGGTTACCAAATTTAAATATCTTGGGGTTTATTTCCGATCTAATGTGTCTTGGACAACTCATATTAGAAATACACGATCTACAGGGGTTTTTTTATTTTAAAGGAGGACAATATATTCCAGCTGCCATTACTGTATATAACAAAGCAGAATCACAATTTTTAAATAGTTTTTATTATTTTAAACAAAACAAATAGCCAAACAAACATACATGAGAGTAATAATAACAATGTTCTATTTCTTAAACCACCCCATACATATATGTCTAATTGCAGGCCTATGTTAAACACTACACTATTTTTAAATATTTAAGCGCTATCAAAAACATTTTATTACCATTTTCTATAAATCCAGATTTAAGTATATCTTAAAATTTCATAAACACATACGTCTATAACTCTATAGATTAACAAAACATGTTTCTTCTATTTAAGCATTGTTTAAACATTCTACAACAATCTTTTATAAGATACATTTAGATATTAAATTTATACAATTCCCCAAATTCATAGTCAAATTCTATTCTCATGCTATTTGTTCTAATTGTTTTAACGTCACAAAAAAAAATTCTCTAGCCTACCTCTTAGATCAAACTGAATTCTTAATATCAGCCTTGATTACACATTTTAAAATAATCTTCTGGGTTTTTTTACATACCTATATTCCCTAATCAATCTACCCCAATTACACAAGCTCATAGGATCCTTAAATCAATCTTGTTTATAGAACACCTTTTATATCAAATAAAACTTTGATACCTTTATAAGTTTACAATCTACGCAATCCTCTGTTATAAGCCTTACCTAAATATGTTAACAGCATTCTGTGCGCCTTGGCGTTTAGTCATGCCGGCCACATGACCACGGAAATGTCTTTGGACAGCACTGGCTCTTCAGCTTTGAAACGGAGATGAGTACCGCAACCCTAGAGTCACTCGACTGGCTTTTGAGCAAGGGAACCTTTACCTTTACTTAAATATGTTAAAGTATTTAAACTTACTTCTCTAACCAATCTTATTCAAATAAACGTTCATAAGTGTTCTCTAGACCAATTTTTTTATAGTTTATTCTCTTATAATTTATATCATCTGTTATAAGAGTTTCTAAAACACTTAAAATTAATCTTCCCTTGAATATTTTTAATATGAGCTATATATTACAACCAATGTTAATCAATTTTCCATATATAAAAATTCCCTGGACCAATTTTATAATTTGCAGTTATATGAATATATATATATGAAAAAAGGGGATATTCCCCAGCCCATCTTAGTCAGCTGCACATAAATAAGGTTCCCCTAAACCAATCTTATTTATAGGGCTTAATTCTTTTCTTCTTTTTGTGATTTCTACTTTTCAATAAAGTCTTGATTCTATGACTCTTTTCCTTGTAGGTAGAGAAGATTTCTTTTAAGACTCGCCATCTGTATTCAATTTCTAAGGTAGTAAGGTAAAGGTTCCCTTGCTCGAAAGCCAGTCAAATCCGGCTCTAGGGTTGCAGTGCTCATCTTCGTTTCAAAGCCGAAGAGCCAGCGCTGTCCAAAGACGTTTCCGTGGTCATGTGGCCGGCATGACTAAACACCAAGGCGCACGGAACGCTGTTACCTTCCCACTGAAGTGGTACCTATTTATCTATTTGCAATTTCTTGCTTTCGAACTGCTAGGTTGGCAGGAGCTGGAACTAGAGACGGGAGCTCACTCCATCATGCGGCACCCGGGTCTCGAACTGCTGAACTACCGACCTTCCACAGCCTGCAGTTCAGCATCTTAACCACTTGAGCCAGTAAAGGATTCCATAAATTCTGTTTTATCTTCTCTCTAGAATATTTTTCCCTTTACAACTTTGAGGATTCCAGAGTTTAACAGTCTTTTAGTAGATCTGTTATTCTCACTGTAGATTGGGTCAACTTGTTTGTGGTGGTGTTTTACGTCCTGCAGCTTGGTGCTGAGGTTACTTTTCACTGTAGGTTAGGTCAACTTGATTGTAGTGTTGTTCTACATCTTGCACAGTTTAGTGCTGAGGTTCCTTTTTTCTATAGGTTAGACCCGCTTGATTGTAGTGTTGTTGTGCATCTTGCACAGTTTGGTGCTGGGGTTCTTCTGTCTTGCCTGTAGTTTGGCTTAGTGTAGTAGCTTTTTTGTCTAGTATTCAAAAGCCTTTTTAGCTGCCAGATTGACTGCATCAACAGTTATAAACTGAAGCTCCTCCCAGGACAACTGGAGCAGGTTGGTTTCTGCAAAGCTGTCTAAGCATCCATTATCTGGCTTTTTTTTTCTGTGTGTCCTGATCACCCATTTTAATGCGATAGCAAAAGTCCCAGTTCAGTCCAGTAAAACCCAAAATCTCTGCAAATTATTTGTCGATATTCTCTTCAGATAGTAGCTCTCATAGAGATATTAGCAACCGAGAATCCTTCAACACAAATCAAGTGCTTTGCAGCTCTACAATAGACTCTAGACATAATAAACTCCTCCGTTCTCAGCAATGAAGCATGAAGTCATAAAAAGTTGTCACAAAATAACAAATTCCACTCTAAATAACTCACTTTTTAAAAAGAAAACTTTATAATCCTTTTGTAGAAGCTCAAACAACAGTCCCTCTTTGCCCCAAGAAGAGTTTAGCTCAGCTTTCTTTTCATAATTGTCCCAGCCATTCCATGGAGGAAGGGCGGGGGGATTGCACCCTTTCCTTGTCCTTTTAAAACTTTTTTTTAAAGATCGTCAGTTTCTTTAATGTTGCTTTTACAGGTACTTACAGTGTATATCTTCATTGGTGTTATTGATGAGGCTCAAATAACACTCTTCTCATGGGGCGCTCACATCTGGTGCAGTTATGGCTGCCATAACTGCACCACTTTGTTCCTTGCTTCTGGGATGATCCAGGGCTTCAACCCGCTCGCTACCACTCGCGAGGGGCCCAAATCAAGTCCCTTGCACCAGACCTCCCTCCGGGAGGTCCAGTAAAGTTCAGGATCCCCCGAAAACTCCCCTAAAAAGAACAAAGAGCCGGCAGTGTCCGGGAGTGATTCCCAGTGTCGTGTCGATGCACTGCAGCCCCTCCCCTCCAGAATCGCAATTTTTAATGGAGCACCTTTGTGGGTTGAAGCTTGAGAGAATCAATCAACTCCCATCTGAATTATTTTATCAAAAAAATTACAGGTGCTCCTAACTGCATTGTTGGAGTATCACTGAGGGCAGAACTAGGTCTCAGATCCTTCGAAGCTTGGATCTGGGGCACAACCTTTAGATTCTGGGTCAAGATTTTATTTTCCATGGAGTCAAATGGATACTTATATCTATTGCAAGCAGACTCTTAGCAAAGTCCATGGAGCAAATTGGTTGAAAGTTGTATCCGGACTCTAGGAATCTCCCCTCATGATCTGACAGAACAAGGGCCTTCAGCTGCTCTCTCATTAATATTATGCTGTCTGGAAAAATTGGATACTAGAAGTACCATGATAAGAGCATGCAGAGGGTGTTCACCTTTATATTTAGGTTTAATGTTACCACAATCTCTTCCAGCCTATTTTGATTTCCTGACAGTTCCACGCTATAGACGATTCTTTATGCTAGCTAGATTGAGTGCTATTCTGTCAGGGGAGCTATCGGATGCTTAAATAAGATGCCTTACTCTGAGTGACTGTGTCAATGCAATTCTGGCCAAATAGGCACCCTTCAACATTACCTATTCAACTGTAATTTGCTTATGGTTCAGGAGATAGTTGGATAAACCCTATATCTAGGACTCTAAGAGTGAACTGAATAATTTGAGGTTTCTTCTATCTGGGGTGGGTTTTAATATTACATTGACAGTTGCCAAGTTCTTTTCTCGGTCAATTAAGATTAAAAATCATTAATTTTTTTACATTATATAGACACATGTATTAAGTAAATTTACTTCTTTTTAAAAACATTTTTTTAGTGTGACACTGTTCAGAGCCAAATTGGCTGTAAGAGCAGTTTCATTAAAGTAGAAGTAGCGTGTGCTGGAAACGAAAGGAAGAACTTTCAAAGTATCTCTTATCCCCGCATCTTAGGGTCTTGGGAAGAGCCTTTTCCCTAACTAGGATCTTGTCCAGTGACTCTTCAAAAAGGCTATGACTATAGCTTTTGATTGGTAATCATCTTGACAGGCTCTATGTCAAAGAGTCCTTCTAGCTGCTGCTGCTGCTGCTGCAGAGAACATATCCCAAGATGAAAACATCATTGCGTCTAGGGTGGCATCTGCTGTGAATGAAGAGGCTTTTGAGATTCTATTGGTTCTTTCTAATAAACGGTGGTTGTTATCCTGAAGGAATTGAATGACTTTTCTCGTCCAAACTATGTTCTGGATACCAGTGAGGCCACTGCTGACTCTAGGGGGCGGTGCTCATTTCCGTTTCCAAGATGAAGAGCCAGCGCTGTCCAAAGACATTTCCGTGGTCATGTGGCCGGCATGACTAGATGCCAAGGTGCACAGAACGCTGTTACCATCCCACCGAAGTGGTACCTATTTATCTACTTGCAATTTCTTGCTTTCGAACAGGAGCTGGGGCCAGAGTTGGCAGGAGCTGGGGCCAGAGACGGGAGCTCACTCTGTCATGCGGCACTTGGGTCTCAAACTGCCAAACTACCGACCTTCCGTTCTGCACCTCAGTGAAGTAACCTCTACCTTGTTTCCCCCAAAATAAGACCTACCCCAAAAATAAGCCCTAGCAAGATTTCTATGCATTTGTGATATAAGCCTTAGTGTGTCTTCTTGTGAAAAAATAAATATAAGACAGTGTCTTATTTTCGGGGAAACACGGTAAGCCACTGCAGCCCCTAATGCTGCCAGAGTTAAATAATAAATATTGAAATTCTTCACTCTTTAAGAATCTAAATAGATGGCTCTGGGATCTCTATCTCCCCTTCTTTTTCGTCAGTGAGGAACTTCTCCTCCCTCTCAGTTAGATCACAATCTGAGGAAGTTTCTTCCCCTCAACAGATATGATCTTTCCCTCTTTTTTTGCCAGCAGGCCCTTTCTGAGCCGCTGTGGTGGGCCAATGGGTTTTTTTTTCCATTTCACTCTGTGGAGAGGATGAGGAGGAAGACGTAGAATGGATTCTATGTATATAAAAATTATAAATCTCCTCTCTCATCGTTTGTCTGACAAGGGGAAGGAAATCTGGGGGGGAAGAGGAGGGATCCGGAGCGGCTGACATTACTGCTGTGATGAAAGGCTCTGAAGTCCTCTGCTGTGGACTCCTGATCAAAGGCTGACTCCTGCTCTACGGAAGGCTGTTGGCTGGCTCCGCTAAGTTCCGTGCTCTCCCGGAGCACCGTGGAGGCAGAACTAGGTTCACTGTGATTCCTGCCTGTGTGCACAGTTTGGCCGCCATCGGTGATATGAGGAATTGCAGGAGCCGCAGCCTCGGGAGCAGATTACGATTAATGGCATTTTTGGCGCCTTTTTTATCTTTGCCACTCTTATGCGGTCCCATTAGGGAAGCCATAGCAAACCCACTGAGAGCCAGTTTGCTGTAGTGGTTAAGTGCACAGACTCTAATCTGGGAGAACCGGGTTTGAGTCCCCACTCCTCCACATGCAGCTGCTGGATGACCTTGGGCAAGCCATAGTTCTGACAAGAGCTGTCCTTGAAAGAGCAGTTCTGGAAAGAGCTCTCTCAGCCCCACCTACCTCACAGGGTGTCTGTTGTGGGGAGGGGAAGGGAAAGGAGTTTGTAAGCCGTTCTGAGACTCCGAGTGAAGGGCAGGATATAAATCCAATCTCTTCTTCCTCTTCTTCTTCTTCATGCCGGCTCCTCTGTTGTCACACTGAACACCAGCTCTTAGTTGCTATGGCTCTGAGCAGCCAAGAGAGACTCACTCAATGTACAGGAGAGGCAACAAAATGGCCGACACAGTAAAATCTGGCTCTAAATTGCTGACTTTGTCTTTCTTCTCCAATAAAACAGAAGGGTACAGAGGAACAACTCAGAATAGAAGAATAAGATTCGAATTAGAGTTCAAAGTGTAAAGGAGAAGAAAAAGGATTTAGATATCGGCAAAGCCTGATCTGAGCAGCTCTCGCTACTGAGGACCCGGCCTGACAAGGTCCCATTTTTGTCAAATCCGGCCTTCATAACAAATGAGTTCGACACCCCTGGACTATAATTTACAGCACTAGATAAAAGCTTATGTGTATTTTGTTGGCATATGCAACAGTTAAATCCAAAATGCATTTCTGCATCAAAAGCACATTTCCATTGTAAAGCTAAGAAGTCAGACATTTTCTGTTGTTGATACTTAGGTTTGTAAAGCTTTGTCTACTATTTAGGAAAATCTCTTGTTTGTTCATAGGACAATAACTGGAGAAAGACTGTTGGTTATATTGATGAGTATGTTGTATGCCCATCAATATCCTAATCATGGTTGTTGAACCTATGCATATGCTGTATATTTGTCTGTATACGTAATCTAGTTTGGAAGAAAAAAAGGACCATCTTCACATACAAGGTTGTCTTTGCTTGTGGAATGGTGTTAACTCTGATCTAATTTGGGGGGGAGACTAGAAGTTGGTCCCACAGAGCAGTCAACTTTACACATCTCTCCTTAAAGGTCTGTGACAGAACCCCTCTGCCAATATTACATGCGATGAAATCTGTGCATTTAAAAAAGGGAGCAGGCCCAAGCACACACACACACCCCGCTCGCTCCACCAGTGCATGATCCCCAGCAGAGGAGCGCTGAGTCTATGCAAGCACCAAGTGTGTAAATCTAGGCTCCACCCCCATGATTGGGAATACTGCTTTTTTGACATGGCTGAACACAAGAGAGCAGTCCGCCTGCACACATTTTGCCCAAGCGCAGACTGTGCTCTTAAGCCAGCAACTGTTCACAGGTCAAGACTCTCAAGACCACACCCCCTCTATGTGCTCTGGTTTCAACAGGCCCAGGGCTGTCTGCAGAGGGCTGGAGACAACCTGCTCCAAGGAAAACTAGCAGCTCCTGCCCCCTACTTTGCTTGGGGTGGGGGTGGGGATGAAACAGTCACAAGGAGGTAGGAGCAGAAACTGCAAGGAGGGTAAAAACTAAAAGGTGCGTTCAGGAAGCAAAGCTTGCAGTTCTCTCCAGTAATCGGTATACTGAAAATTCTGTTTGAATGCCACAAAATGATGCGTTTTATGGTCTTAAAATGGTAAGATGCAGAAGTAATATCTACAAGTAATACTGCAGATATTTCAATTTCCCTCAAAATCTGTAGGATGGGGGATGTTGCACACACCCCCACAGCTTCAAAATTTCCACCAATTTTACACCTATGGATAAACAACACATTTGTTTCTTCTGTCAGAATACAGCAAACTGACCCTTTCAGCCACATGAAGTCTACACGGCTGTCTTTGCAACAGGACTATCAGCCAGGCTCCAAGAACCTTCAGTGTTAAAAAATGTGTCTGTAAAGAGCTATCAAGTTGAATCTGATTTAGGGCAACCCAAACCAGGGGCTTTCAAGGCCAGTGAGAAGTGGAGGTGTTTTGTTGCTGCCTTCCTCTGCAGAGCCTTCCTTGGTGGTCTCCCTTCCAAGCACCAACCCTGCTCAGCTTCCAAGATCTGATGAGATCGGGCTATACTGTGCTTCCTTTCCTCCCAATTCCTTTTTTATTAAGGTCAACCAAAATGACCCAAAACACTGTGCAAGCTTTTGCGCTCATCAGAATTCTTCATCAGCCTGGATGTTATAAAAAAATTTTAAATGATGGAGAACAAAAAAAACAAAACCTCATCAATACCTTAAGACACTGTCTTGTCAGCTTTTAGTAAGCCCATGTTCAAATATTAGTCACACAGACACTAACATGGTACATAAGATGCCAGCATAACGTCCCTGAATGCCATGGGGAGGGGCTGTAGTTCACTGGTAGAACACACATGAATTGCTAGCCGATCTCCCACGTTCAGTCTGTGGCATCTCCAGAAAAAGGGTCTCAAGTAACTCTACACCTAAGGCCTTGTACAGCCCCTGTAGCTAGATGGACTGGGCGTAACAGCTTCACAGTGTTGCCATGATTGGGTTGGGAAATTCCTGGAGATTTAGGGGTGGAGCCCAGGGAGGGTTGGGTTCGAGAAGGGACCTCAGCAGGATATATATATCGAACTCCCAAGTGTGTCCCCTATCTGCGGATATCTAAATCCAAAGATGGGGGCACAATTACCCCGACAGGCTATTCCACAAACTTGGGTCACCACCCAGGTTTGCAGAAAAATCTGAAAAGTTAAAGCAATACATTAGGGGGTTAAAATTGCCCCCCAAATAAAAAGTGTAATCTGCACATGCGCAGGCACTTATCACAGAGCCACTGGAAAGGGGCCTGGAGGTTGCCCTGGTGACAGAGCCTCTGATTTGCTGGCAGGTGGAGGAGAGGGAAGCCTCGGCAGGCCTGCTCAGAGCAGCTGCAGGAGAGCCACTGAGAGCAGCGGTGGCGGGGGGGGGGAGGAAACCTCGGTGGGCCCTCTCGGAGCAGCTCCAGGTGAGCTGCTGAGAGCGAGGAAAGGGAGAAAGAAGGTTCTGCTGGTTCGACCGGAGCTGGTCCGGGTGAGCTGTAGAAGGCAGCGGGTGGGAGGCAAGGCAGAGGGCACGGCAGCAGCTGCAAAGGAGTCAGGGGGCTGCACCAGGTCTGGCAAGGAAGTGTGGGGAAGATGGGATTCCCCCCCCCCCGGGTGAGTCTCACAGGCCCCCACTTGTAGAGATATTATGGCCAAGGCACCACCCTCCAGAGCAGCCATTTTCTCCAGTGGAATTGATTGCCGTAATCTGGTAAAGTGGTCTTTCCACTCAGAGGGAAAGACCTGTTAAAAACAGGCAGCATGAAGGAAAGGGTTTCATGCATTCTCCTGTTAAGCATCGTAATACTGGAATGAAGCAATTGCCGAGCATGGGCAGGTCAAATTATGAAAACCAGCGTGACAGGAGAGCTACATTTTCCCATAATGACAGTTTGTGTGCCACATCATTAAGTGTACTTAGATGGTCTTGGACAAAAAACTCAGAGCGGATTTACACAAGCAAAGAAGTCACACAGCATAGCCTCCCCAGCACTGTACCATTTCAGACAACAGGCAGGGAGGGACTGAATGACAGAATGGGCTCCACCTAAGAGCTCCTTGTGTGCAGAAAAGTAGCATATCAGGAGAGACTGCAATGTAGCCACCTCCCCAAAAGGTTAGCAAAATCCCCAACAGCCTGCACACATTAAAGACCGGGTAGTGTTGACCACACAGGACACTTCAGCTTTCTTCACCTTGTTTATTTTGTTCTCCTCCACCACATCCTTGGCTATGTCTTGGATGATTTCTGGACACAGGACGAGCAGGATGATTTGCAATGGCCACACAGCTGCTTTGCGTTTCGTGCTTTCGGCAAATCCGTCCACCAAATCAAACAACTTCTCTGCGCAATCTGCAGTGAAGGGGGGGGGGGGAGAGAACACAAAGTACTCCTGAGGTGCCAAAACCAAAACACCTCCCTTTTTTAGGGCCTCATCAATATTTAATAGCGCTGCAACACCACCACTTGGGGAAGTCAAAGGGCCCTGGCATTACTATGACCTTCATGGAAATAGACTTCGTGACAGTCACAAATGTTATATTTTTCCCTCACAAACATTTTTTTAGAAGACCCAGGCTGAAGATTTTTTTTTCCGGGGATGGGGGGAGATGGTCTGTCCACGATCCTACTTCCAGTTTCGAGCTGCCTCACCCTGGACAAGTAGGACAACTACTTAATTTTCTGTGTTATCGATAGTTACTATTGTCAGAAAATCTAACAGCAGACTGAGTGCCTCCAGCCGATCATGAAAGTGGCAAAACCTGACTGCCTACAGAGAAGGCCTCCACAGGTGTGCAGAAAAGCATCTCACTGTAAATTAAAAAGGGGAAAGAGCCTAAAGACAGCCCGATGGGGACTGAGCATGCTCAGGGAGGCAAACGACGGTTAAGGGAACAGGACACGTCTGGTGGCAGGGATGGGAAACTAGCTTGCTCAAACAGAAGGACGGGAAATTAGCTGGCTCAAGCCTTGGGAACTTACTGTACTATGTAGGAGGAGTGGGTTGGTGGGGTCCCAATCATCTTCCTCTCCCCCTACAATTCCATCTAGTAAAACCTGATACCAAAAAGGTTCCTAGATGCTCTGACCAAATCAGTCACTGAACAGCATATGAAAAATATTCATGCTCCATCAGATATTTCTTTTTCTTCTCTAAGCACTGAAGCAAAAGGCACCTGAGGTGGCTGACCTGAGATCAACCAGAGTCATGAAGTTGTGGTGCCCAACGATTGATCGCGCCTCACCTGCCAGATCTGTCTGTGGTGTCTGGTACAGCTTCGTAAACTCATCTGGATAGTTTTCCACCCAGTTCCAAAATGCCTGCATAACACATCACAAAGTATTGTTACTTCTGGGAACACGTTTTTATCGGCAGCTGTGTTTCTAGGAACATGACATATAGTCATGGATCCACCATATATCCCCACCAAATATATATATATGTACAGAGAATTTTATTGCTTGTGTGTGTTTCAGGGCACTACTGCTTTAAAATTTTCTTGGGTAGACATTCCAAATTTGGGACTTTTTTCCTGTACCACCATTTTCCAAGATGGCAGATATGGTTATTGCAATATTTATAATTCACACAGGATACTCATCTTGGTGTTAAAATACATGTTTTTGAGGTCAATAAAGCTAAATGTACTATTATATTAGTTGCAGAGACAGCCATCTTTCTTGTACCTGCCATTCTGCAAGATGAAAGTTTTTTCATGTTCTTGTAGGATGCTCATATTAGAGTCAAACCATATGTTTTTGGGGTCAATAAAACCAAATATACTATTTCCTTTTGTAGTAAAAACAAAATAAAGTATTATTACATCATCATTTATTGGATGTATTATACCAATTGCTCTCTAGTTTTGCAATCTGTTGAGCTGTGGAGTTTGTTACATGTATTATACTGGCTGCTCTTGAACTGTTTTTTAATCTTGGAATCTGCCTTGAGCCTCCATGAGAAGGCAAACAACACATGAAGCAAATAGTCTGCAGTTCAGATATAAGGACAAAACCATGACTTGCTGCAAATACAGAGGCATTAGGTTGCTTCTGAATCATTAATTACAAGCCCAGAGCATACTTGCCTTTTCAAGACTGTTGATAACCGCCAGTTGTGCAACTTTCTTTAGGGCTTTGAATTTGAACACCGTTTCTGCAAAAGTAAATATATACATATAACTCATACAATGAACTAAAATGACAAGGACTCCATAACTGTCCTAGCACCCCTACCGTATTAATTTATCGACTGATAAGTAATTAATCTTACAATGACCCCCCGTTTAGACTGGCACATAATAGCTACCAATTACTATGGAAATTTACAACGTTTCACTGCAGCACAAGCAGTTAACAGAACAAGACTAAGCCAGAAAGTCCTTGTCCCAAATCTTGACAGCTGATGTTATTTTGCATCTCATACAGCACAGGTGAGAGGCCTTTTTTGGCTCTTTTTTAATACTGCTGGCTGCCTTAAAGTTGAATAAATGGAGTAATATATAAATGGTCTGATGAAGAATCTACTCGAAACTGAGCGGTTGGCAATTTGTAGCTTGTCAAGTACGTTAACTCCTTTCTGATGTATTATATATTTAGACATTTATACCGTTTACATTTATGTATATTTTACATATTTGTTATTGATACACTGAATATGTACAATTGTATGCTGGTCATGTTAGTTCAGATTATGGAGCGACTGGCCCAAAGTACAACTTAAGAGATAAAAAAGGGAAACACCCCAAAGTTTGAGGACTAGCTCGAGCAGCGCCTTACAGTACATACTAATCCCAAAAGGACTTTACTAACATGCTAATTGCTCGATTTTAAAGAACCCAGAAGAAAAGAAGATCGTCCAACTGCAGAAGATGCTATTGACTTTAACTTTAATACTAAAAGATTAACATACTAATACTTAACATCACTCAACACTTTTCTTTATCCCTCTATAGACCCTTCCTAATTTCTTGAACTGTAAAAGCAAAATTTCTCTCCTTTTTAGGAGAGGGAAATAAATTAAAAAAAAAAAGATTATGGATTCAGGTGGTATTTTCAATTTCATATTACAATGCACCCCCCCCCCCTTCTTGTACAGGGGTACTTTGTTTCTGCATACTTCTTTCCCCCAGTTTACTAAATCTAAGTCAAATGTTCCTGCCAAATCAGTTCCCAAACACGTTAGGACATCGGAACCATTTCCAATTCAAAATTTTCCCAGAAACCCACACTCAAATGCATGAAGTATTTCTTTGAGCAAACAGGATACATGCTACCTATAAAGAATTTTGTCCACTGTTTCAAATTTTTGGTGAATCATCTCCTTGCACCCAAACCTGGGTCAACTATGATAGATTTTGATTCTTGCATGCTGACCTGGGTGGCTCAGGCTGGCCCAATTCTCATCAGACCTCAGAAGCTTAGCGGGGTTGGCCCTGGTTAATATTTGAATGGGAGACCTCCAAGGAATGCCAGGGTTGCTATGCAGAGGGAGGCATTAATCAATTCCTTTATTCCTTTAGTTTATGTCAGATCATATGACCAATGGTCTCAAGCACATCCACACTATACAACATGCATATAAAACACCAGAGCCTGCAGAGGGAGGGCAAAGGCAAACCACCTCTTGCCTTGTAAACCCTACAGGGTTGCCCTAAGTCGGCTGTGACTTCATGGCACTTTACACAAACACACGTGCCACTTTTTGGCTACAGGCCAACAACTAAGACTGCTACAGGCCATCAATGAGAAGTATAACTATAAAAATACTTTGGACGGGCCAGGCCAATCAGACTCGATTGAAATACGAACGCTCAACCCCACCCCAATCATCTCTCACCTTGCAGGATCCGCTTCAGTTTCACACAGTCCACACTGATGTACTGCAAGAGCTCGATGTCATGAACGTCAGCGTTGTCTTCAGAGCACACAGTCAGTTCCTGTAATCTAGAAAGACAAACACCAGCTTCTCAACACAGAGGGAAAAGGAATCAGGAGACTTTGCACTCTCAGCATAATGAGTGGAACACACAAAAGGGAGTGTAGTCACCTAATCGGATGAGGAATCTCATCCCTTCTGTGGGGGAATCTCCCCCCCACACACACACACACAGTCCACTGCCACACCAGGCAGCTCCTGTGCCCATCAGCTCCTGTGCCCATACAACTTGCCATGCAGCTTCCCCAGTTTGAAGGAGAAGAATCCACACGGAGCACCTGCTTTGCACATTAACGTGACAGGGGGAAGGGGAGGGGAGGGGCACACACCCACACTTCTGCGGCACAGAGAGGAATGCAAAACTACCTAGTGCCCGGGTGGGGTCACTATTTTATGAATGAGAAAACCAGGGAGGCAGACCCACAGCATTAAACTGCTACGTATGAGATAAAGCTGCCTTCTGAGTCAGACCACGGATCTGTTAAGATGGGCATTGCCTGCTCCGCTCTCTGGGATCTCAGATCGTGGTCCTTCACATCACTTCCTACCTGATCATTTAAACTGGGAACGTCAGAGACTGAACCTGGGACCTTCTTCATGCAAAGCAGAGGTTCTTCCACCAAGGCAAACCTCCTCCCCACGGATAATCTTCAGGCAGTCTTAATAGTCTGCATGCATTCCCCCCCCCAGTTTTAATTTACATGAATCTGAGGACTTAATGCGAGTATACTTCATGTGACAATGGATTAGCGCCAATCAGGCTAGCATTTGCAGTTCTGCAGCCAATGAGAGGCCTCCTTTTTTGACTTTTAGCAAACTGAATGAGTTGTAATTAAGTGGCATCCCAGACCCCTCATTCCACCACCACCCCGTCTTCTAAATGACCAATCCCACAATGGATTGCCTCACATGCCACTAATCACTAAATCAGGTGTTTTCTTTGCTAGCGGAGCAACTGCTTTGGCTCTGCCCCAAATCTGCAGATGTGTTCCTGATGCAATATGCAACTTCTGATGCTAGACGCCAAGGGAATTTTTCATTTCATCTGTTTGCAGGAAGATTTAATGGCTCAGGTTTTAAATGGGAGTGTGTCTGACATTGGATTTGACAAGCCAGAAATCCCTCTGCAAGGCTTAAAGAGGAAGCACAGACCACTGGCTGGCAAGGAACACTTACTAGCAAACCAGGCCCTTATGGAGATATGAACAACAGATGGACAAAATGTTCACATTCATTTTGATGCAGCCAACATCAAAATCAAAAGCATCACTGGAGACCCCACACTTCTTATCAGGATTCAGTTTTTCTTCCGGGGCTTTGCAGCTGAGATCTGTAAACAGGGAGCCTTTAGAAGGCTTAGAACTTGGTTCAGGTTTTATTTAATTGTTTCTGGCTGTTCCTCAAAATGGAAATGCAGGGATTTGTTTTTTTATTTTGCAAGCGACATCTCTCATCAAGTATTTACGCATTGAAAACATTTTTTAAACCCACATCCTCCACAGCTGGCTGCCAAGAATAACTCTTTTTAAAAAAAGATTATTAGAGGCTTTTAAAGTTTAGTTGAGGCTCCCTTTAATCTCAGAAGTCTGCTGTCTAATGTCTCAAACTAGTCTTAATCTAGTGCATTCATCCTTACCACAGACAAGATTACAGTCCAGAGAGCAACATCATCTCTGGCTATCTAAACAAATGGCAGAACAGGGAGCCTGAACTTTCTCCGACGGCAACTATGATAAGAAGGCCCTCCCCAGATTTGCCACGGAAGCCCAGAAAAAGGATCATCATGTCTTGAACGGAGAGAGCATGAACCTATATTGTATGTACAGACCTCTAAAGCCTTCTCTGTCACTGACTGAATGGAACTCCCAGTGCCCCATCTACCATCTTTTCACTCCTCCCTTTCTCCAAGTAGTTCACGGCAGCATACATGGAGATGTATTCATCCTCCATTTTAACCACAGCCCTGCAGAGTAGGTTAGGCTAAGGAGACATGACCCAAGGTCACACCATGAGTTTCATGGCTGAAGGGGGCTTTGAATCTAGACCCAACCCCTAGCCTACCCCAACAATTTAATCCCCTCACCACATCACGTTTCTATGATGGAGACAAGTGCAAACACCAAGTGAGGCAGAAGCCATTTTGTCAGCCTGGTGACAGAAAATGGCTCCAACTGAGGTGCCATTCATTTACCTCCTCGCTTAAATAACAATGTTTTATATTACATCCTGCCATAGATGCGAAACTCCTGTTATCACCTAATTTGATCTCCAGTTTTCAACCGAAGCTTGATTACAAAATGCTCAACTCTGGGAATGAAAAGGTGTTTTCTCTTAGCACCAAGATCTGATTTTTCTATAAGACCCCTCAACAATCTAGCAAACCTTCCAGGTATGGGCACGCAACACCTTCTATGCACTCACCGGGTAGAAATGCGGCTAAAGACGGCATTGAAGTTGTTGCAGCTGAGAGAGAAGAGGACCCCTGAGGCAGAGCTGCGAAGTTCAGCTGCGTGTTGATTCCCTTCTCGGTAGGTGTGGATAAAGTGGCAGATCTCCGGCAACAATTGTTTGACCAGCATCGTCTCATCAAGCCGCATAGTGTCCTTCGGTTGCTAAAAAAAGTGAGAACCCGGAAGGATTTTTTTGTTTAGTTCCACACTCTCCACCATTCATAACTCAAAGAACACCGACATTCATAAATAAGCTACGAAAGTTGAAATTATGCATCTGAATTACTGGGACACCAAACCAACCTACATGTGTCACAGTGTCCCATAGCTACCCACCGACATGCTCCCCAATCAGGTTTGCCATGTGCTTGCTGGCACTCCATCAGCCAGAGGAAGGAATAAATAACTTTGTTAAAAAATGGTTGGTGATGACATGATGTCACTTCCAGGTTTTTGTCAGAAGTTGTATCAGTCTTCTCTAGGAATTGCCAGAAACTCTATGGTTTTTACTGCAGAGTGTCCAGCGATTCCTAGAGGGGTGCACACCATCACTGACTGCCACCACCCCATATCCCCACCGCACCTTGTGTTGGTTGCCAGGCTAGGCCTAGAACCCCTAACCCCAATCCCTCCGCCCAGCCTCAGTCTCCAATCCCCTGCTGCCTCCACTTTTTTAGATCAGACCTTGACAAATTTTCTTTGCCTTTAGGCAAAAACATTCAAGAGCCAAACTTACTTTTCAGCTTTAGGGCTTTATATTTTAAGGATCATGACCATACTTTCTAATTATTGCCACTGCAAAACCTAACCTAAACTGTTCAATTTCTTGTCATTTCTAAAAGCTATAACAAAAGTGCTGTAGTGTATAAATAATTGTGTCTTAACCCCTGGTTGTTATCATACCAAAAATGAACCTCTATCCCTCAACTAAATAGGCTTTGTACTTCTGCTGGAATTACTAGGCTCCCTCCGCGATCACAGGTCTCGGCGCCAGGGCACACACTGTGGTGCCTGGGATTGGCTGGGCTTTGCTTTACACAAATGACATTTTGCCTCCAAATGAGAAACGCTAATCTGCTGTTTCAATCCCTCATTTGGAAGCAAACTACCATTTCACAAAAACCTAAAGCTGGCCAACCTGCCCAAATTGGACAAGTTACCTTTAATCAAAGAAGGAATCAAGGAACAAGGAATAAAAAAATCCGTGGAGGATGCAAGGGGAAGAGGAAGGGCGTGAGTCTGGGCAACCATGGTTTAAAGTGTCAGGGACGTGACATTACAACCAGGTTCATTATCTGTAGCAGGGCTGTGCCGCAACATTTCTGGCCATAGATCCCACCTCCTTTGCCTGTAAAGGAATTTTATTGCCACACAACAAGAGCAGCATAACATAACATAACATTATTTATTACGGTCAAAGACCCATCAAACAGCATACAGGATCAAAAAAGCAATCCCAAGTTACCAAAACACTACAGAGAAGAGACATCATAAGGAGTATTAAGGAGGAGCTTGCGCTTTGCAAATGCAGTAAAAAGAAATTTAGCAACGTTCCTTGATATTGCAGTGGATTTATCCTCCAATAGATATTTCTACACAAGTCCCTCAGAATGGATTGCTAGTTGTCCTTGGACCCTAAATGACCTTAATATAGGTGTAATTAAGAGGGCTCTTTCTTCTGCACAATAAGAGCAATGAAATAAAATATGGGGGAGGGTCTCAATTGACTCAGAGGGGCATGAGCAAAGTCTCAAATGCCTGGGGATACGTTGGAATCTTCCGGAAAGAACTGCCAATGGAAAAGCATCAAATCTGGCTCTGGAGAAAGCCCATCTATGATTTGGGTTGGAGATATTAGCTAGATATAGAGGAGTAGTCATATAAATTTCGGGTTTGAACAAGAGCAGCAATTTTCTGTCCTTCTCCACAGCTGCACAAAGCCTGTCAGCCTGACAAGCTAATCAAATACACAGAAATAAATAGGCTGCCCCACAGGTCCAAGGCATGTGGGGATACAGCGACCCAGGGACTTGAAGCCAAGGGCTGGGTTCTTATGTTTCACTGTTCACAGCAATCTCATAAATGCATGTACTGTCCACACATATTATACAGAGAGGTGTCAGATGACAACGAAAGAGCTATTTTGTCTGTCCTAGCTTGGAAAGCCATCTTTTGCACTTGGTATCGAAAAACTGCAAACAGCTATAGATGACCTCATTACACTGAACTTGAAAATGTGTTAAAGGCAGCTTTGGGAGTCAACAGAGACTCTTCAATTTCACCAAAGTTCAAGTTTGGTTTTCCAACTGTACGACTCAGCAAAAGCAGCTGACCCAACGATTTCATCCCAAAGGGCCCTTGAGAGCAGAGTGAAGCGAAGAGAGGAACGCTGGGCTGAAAGCGTCAGGACTGGATTCCCACTGGAAGTTTAGATAAAGTTTACAAATGTAAACCAGGAAGCACCTGCAAAATTCATCTTCTGAAGCATAAGAGAAAGCTCCGTTACTGGAACACAGCTCTGAGCCAACTGGCGTAAAAGCAAGCAGCTCAAAGGAGATCTCCAGAAGATCTTAGGCAGTGGTGAGACTTTTAGTTTAAAAATTAGTTACCCATTCATTTTTTTAGAAGTTTCTTTCTTGAACTGGCTGAGCAGCAAGATTTTAAAAAATTCTTCAGCACAGAAGGCTAATTTTAAATTTTCACATAACACCCACATGATTATATTCTTTACATCTGAAAGTACCAAAGTCTGTAAGTTTGCTTTCTATATGCAATGTGATTTATTTTTGTGTCACTCCCCCCAGGAAGGGGGGATGTTTTTAAGCAGAACAGGAATTAGTCATGAAGAACTTTCTTAAACTTGCAACTGTTCAAAGCTTGCTCTACCCAGTTAGCTCCCATCGCTGTTGAAAGACAAGCCATGTCTGTACTTGGATGCAAAAATGCATCAGCCACTGAGTAGGCCTACACAACAGAAAGCTCTGCCCTTCTAAAGGATGCATTGATGGTGATCATGTACAGAAAGGTTCGGGGGGGGGACTGTTGTTTGCTTTTGTATTTTTATAAAATGCATCTATGCATCCATTCATTTTTATCCTACTCCTCTTTTAATGAGCTTGCGGCCATGTACGTCATTATTCCCTCTCCATTTTATCATCACAACACCCCTGTGAGGTAGGCTAGGCTGCAAGAAACTGACTGGCCAAAGGTCACCTGTGAGCTTCCTGGATCAGCAGGGATTTGAGCCTGGAGGTGTAACCCAGGGGTCCCCAACCTTTTTGAGCCTATCATCACCATTGAAAACCTGACACAGGGTGGGGAGTGCAGCCACAAAATGTCAAAGAGTGAAGTTTTGCATAACTATAATCGTAAATCTTCCAGCATTTCAGACAGAAGATCTGTTTAACTGGATGCCTTTTAAAATAAACGATTTTTTTTCAATTCAATTCAATTTATTACAGGTCTTTATGACCGAAGTCTTGACCAAGAGGATACCAAAGGGGGATAAAATAGGTACATAAAATAGACATAAATATGTCAAGGTACATAATAACAGTCACATAAAACCCAGGCTGAGCCCAGAGATTAAAAATTACCTAACTACACTTGGGGCGGAGCCAACTAACTAAAATCATCCGAAGATTAAAAATCGGTGTCGAAGTTTTCAGAAGTGCTGGACTTTTCAATGCTTCTTGAGAGCAGCCACCTTAGCCAAGAACCGCGCCACGTTAGCTGTTATCAGTCCATCGGCATTTGAGTCAGATAACAGTACTGAGAGCACCCAAGGTTGCGCGGGAAGATTCATCTTCGTGAGAATAGGAGAGATATAAGTGCCTCTAACTTGAGTCCAGTGGGGACAGCGAAATATCAGGTGATCTAAGGTTTCAATTTCGCCAGAATTGCACAGACAAAGGCGATCTGAGTAAGAAAGGCCTCCAAATCTTCCCAGAGTTACCATTGTTGGAAATACATTTAAGCGGGCCAGCATAAAGGCGCGGCGGTGAGATGGAATTGATAACGTTGAATAAAAGTCAGGAAATCTCTCTGGAGGGGACAACCCCAAAGCCAACGGAGAGCAGGTGCGTCTTGCCCTGGCCACGGTGCTGGCCCAATCCAACTGTTTAAGTTTCTTCAAGGTTTCCTCAAGCTGAGAGGGCATCAGCTCTTCGTTAGGTGAGGACATCGGCACTCCCAATGTCCTGAGTTTACCAGCAAGAAGGGACAACCAAGGGTTGGATGTCGTGTCCTTTAAGATGGAACGAAGAAAGCCGGCCTGGGGGTGATGACTTGGGTCAGATAACTTAAATCTCAACTTGAATGCCCTCTTCCAAGCACGTGCTTCAAGCGAAGATTGAACCAGTTCCATACGAAGGACAGTCCCAGCAACACACCGTGGCGTTCCAGTAATTCTCCTAAGGAAGGAGTTTAGCTGGGAATCCAATTTCTCATCCACGCCAGCAATCCAGATTTCTACACCGTATAAAATTTGGGAGACCACCTTCGCATTGTACACCTCGATGGCCGGGGGAATCCGCTTAGCCCCCTTTGTACGGAAGAATTTCTCAACCAGTGCCGTGGCGAGTCTGGATGACTTCTTAACGTATGTCAGATGAGCGGACCAGGATAGATTGTAACTAAAAACAATACCTAGGTATCGGAAGGAGGAAACCCATTCTAGTTGGCCATTCCCAACTTTAAAATACAGAGGACCTCTTCTTCTCTTGACAGAGAAGCGAAGAACCTTGGACTTTGCATAATTCACGATAAGCTCTTCTTGTTTGCAATAGTCCAAAAAGGCATTGACAGTAGACCTCAGTCCAACTTCAGATGTTGCCAGCAAAACAGCATCGTCAGCATAAAGTAAAAGTGGTATAGGAAGACCAGCTAAATACGGAGGATGTCTGGCTCTCATTTTAAGAAACGGCACCAAATCATTAATATAGATGTTAAACAGGCAGGGGGCCAACAAACATCCCTGTCTAACTCCCTTCTGCACTGGAAAGGAGTCTGTCCTGACTCCTGAAGAATTCACTCGAACCGAGGCAGATGTTTTAGAATAGAGAGCCATAATCAATCCCAGTAGTCTGCGGTCAATATTGGTGTTCAATAACTTCTCCCACAATCTGCGACGAGAGATGGAGTCGAAGGCAGCCCTCAAATCCATGAAGGCCGCATAGAGACAACCTCTTGGACGCAAGGAATACTTGCTGGCAAGATGGAGAAGCGTCAGACAATGGTCTGTAGTAGCGACACCCTGTCGAAAGCCACACTGTTCAGGAAAAAGGAACCTCTCTTCATCAAGCCATTTCTGGAGTCTCTCCTGAAGGAGTGCAGAGTAGATCTTCCCAGGGGTAGCAATAAGGCTAATCGGTCTATAATTCCCTGGGTCGTTGGTATCCCCACCTTTGTGGATAGGTACCACAGTAGCTGTCTTCCAAATATCGGGGATATTAGCTGACTTGTTGATATCCGAAAACAGGTGGGCCAAGCGATGAGCCCACCATTCGGGATTCACCAAAAATAGTTCTAGAGGTATAAAATCCGGGCCCACCGCTTTGCCACGCTTCATCTGATTAAAACGTTCAAGTACTGACTCTGGAGAGACCCGCTCCCAGTCCGGAGCAGAGATCAACACCTCATCAATTTCCTTCTCATCGACAGGGCATTCTGAGGATTGGTACAAAGCTGCAAAATGCACCCTCCATCTGGCTGGGGAAATTGTTGTCACGATGTCAGCCTGACGTCCTGGTCTAACAAGCCTCCAAAAGGCCTTCACATCCCTGGACTCCAAGATGGTAGCAAGAGATTCCCAGTCTTGAGTGGCCATGGCTTCCTTTTTCACTCGAATTAGGTCCTTAAAAACTTTTTTGAGAGAAAAAAATCCAATCAAGTCCTCAGGTCTCCTAGTAAGTCTAAAACGCCGCAATTTTACTCGAATGGCCTTCTTGGCCAACCTACATTCGGCATCAAACCAGTGATTTGGATGACTTTCTGGCATCCTCCGCTGGTCCTCAGAAACCCGCTTAACTGAGGAACAACTATCCACAAAAAAGTTAAGAAGGTCAAGGTAAAGTATAGATTGCAGCTGGGAGGGATTTATCAGAGAGGGAAACTCAGGGAAATTACCAGAGTCCAGGCGATCTTGAATCTCAGCCACCTGCAAAGCATCCACTGGTGGGTTCCTCCGAGCACATCTAATCCACTGTATAGCATCTCCGCTGGACTTTATCACAACTGCCTCCCCTAAGTGACCAGTGGGAATGTTTAGAGAAAGAGACAGTGGAAGATGATCACCCCCTAGGTAGTCTCCAACGACAAACTCTTGCACCAAGGGGAAAAATTCTTGAGATATTAAAAGAAAATCAATAACACTAGAACCCTTTGGGGTATAACACGTAAAATCACCTGGTATATCCGGAAAAACTACACCATTTAGGAAAACCAGATTCTGCATTAACGCCATCATAGCTAGCCATTTGCCAGCTAGATTGACCTTCAGGTCCTTGGAGACACGAGAAAACCAAGGAGGGGGCAAAACTAAGTCGTCCAGGTCACCCACCAAGGACAACAATTGGGCATCAGAGGCACCAATCCTAGCATTCAAGTCCCCTCCCACGAGTATCATAGCGGCGGGATAAGTCTGCTGAAGCTTCTCAACCGTTCCTTCCAACTCACTCCAGTGCTTTTCAATCTCTTCCTCTAGTAAAAGCGGGGGGATATAATTGTTCACCAGAAGTATGGTATGATCAGAGGAAGTCAATTTCAAAATAATCACCATCCGATAAGGTGAAGACATCAGAAGAGAACACATAGTCACTGGCAAGTTGTTGGAGATCAGGCACGCCACACCGGCCCTGGGACACTGTATGCACATGCAGTAGTGCAGTGAAGCAGTATGGCAGTTGTCGCCAAAACAAGTGTTTAAAAAATCTGAACAGCCCATCAAATCTCCAACAGCCAATCAGAAGCCCTGCTGGGCAAATGCCCCACCCACTTTCTAAAAAACACTTGGCAGGTGCCAGGGCACCATGTTGGGGAACCCCACTGTAGCCACTACATCATGTTGACTGCCACAGTGAAACAGGGGGCCCCAGAGCACCCTTGGGGATTGGGGATAAAGTTTATTGGGGATAAAGTTTAAGAGACTGAATCACCAATAAATAAATCAGAAAATATATATATATACAATATGTTCTGCTCTAAGAGAAAAATGTTATGAAATGTTAGTCCAGTGCTATTTAACTCCATATAAACTACTAAGAGAGCAATGTATTGAAAATGTAACCAGGTGGCAATTGGCTGGTCACATACTGACAATTACAGCTAATTATAAATTATAATATATAGTTTGAAAGCCTTTAAAATAGCAAAACAATTAAATTTACCAATTGTTTTGTAATTAGCATAAATGATAACCCTGCTGATGACTGAAATATCTCTCTGTGTTGCTTTAAATGATGTTAATACTTTAAAAACACTGGACGTTTTGACCATTTTCAACCTGTCAACTGACGAGGACCTGGCCAGGACATCTAGCCCGCTCCAGTTCTGCCTGCTTGGCGCTACTGGCCTCTTGGTGCCACCCAACCACACAAGTGACACCGACGGGACCCTTGGCCCTCAGCATGCCAGTTGACCAAGCCATCTGTTTATTCGGTATATCAGCAGCCCAATTACAGACAATACAAAAAAGGTACCAATAATATATATAAAATTGGAACGATACAGACCAAGCCTGGGTGTCAGTCAACAAAGCTTTTACCATAAAAAACTAAGTACACATACAAGTGGTCTAAGAACTTCTACAGACCGAGAGGTTGCAATTGGGCTGCCAAACCAAACTGGGCGGCATCATTCCCAAATTACAAAACTTACATATCTTCACCAGCATTTACCTTGAGAAGCACATACAGTTACAGGTTCTGCACTTATAGTTAGCCTAAGTGAATGCTTAGGAGATACTGGTTACTCACCCCAGCAAGACATTTTTCCAGTGTATCCAAAATAATCAGCTGAGAGAGATACAAGTTCTTTTCAGCAGCCTCTCCAAATATTCTCTGGAAGAGAAGAGACCCACTGAAGTTATCATTGCAAACATGCATTTGCCGTCCATCATCCCCAAACACTACCTTAGCACCTCGAAACCAGCGAACATTCTGGATTCTTGGGGATTTCAGTAAGATTTTGACTTCCAGGATCAAAGCAAAATGTTTGCAGAAAACTACCAAAACTAAATGTGAGGAAGACTTTAACATGGCTGGAATCTCATCCCAGCCCTTTCCCTGATCCCTGCACTTTCCCCAACCACCGCACTTCTCTCTGCAGTATTCTGATAATCTTGACAAAGTAAAGGAAAATCATGCAGACTTTGCAATGCACAGGTTTTAAGAGATACAGAATTCACCCTGGGGAAGAAAGAGGCCTTTAAGTGTTGAAGATGCTGAAGTTTGTAACATCTAGAAGACAGATAAAACTGCCCAAACACGACCTGGAAAAGTTGTGACTCCTTCCCCCAGGCCCACACAAGCTCAGAAGGGAAGGAGGATTTTGCACCAAAAAGGCTTCACTCTATGAGGTTCCAAATTGAGATGATGCGCAGACATGGAACCTGCTTGTGTGATGCAGAGGCCGCAAAGACGCAGCTTCAGTGCCCAGGGGTGGACCAGAGAGCACCTCTAACACAGTGCCTCTGCCAGAACACCAGTTGGTGGGGGGGGGGGTAACAGAATCAAGGGGCAGAAGTTTGGCACAACAAAGTTTTTCCTTCTGAATATGGCCCCCATCCCATCCTACAGTAGCATAATGCTCAATTATGAGTCCTTTCTCAAGGCTTTGCCTAGTTCCCACGAAACCTAAGATCAAGCACAAAAAATATGCACTGTGTCCTCCCCCACTGCAACCACCACACACATTCCTTTGCAGGCTGGCAGGCAGTTCCCTCTAAGCTGCGCTAGAAGATGCTGGCACACAACATTTCAGAGGCCAGCTCAGAGGATTTCTGCTTCAGCTGGCAAACGAGCTTCCATAGGAAACAATGGAGGATGGGGGCACCTTCTTCTGGGGCCCACGGAATTGGACTCCCTGAAACTTTGAAACTTGGAGGGTTTTTTGAGCAGAGGCACCAGCAACTATGCTGCTAATCTGGTGCCTCCACCTCAAAAAACAATCCCCCCAGAGCACCAGATACCCCTCGATCAATTCTCCATTATAGCCTATGGGGCTCTTTGACTATAATGGTTCCCATTTGCTATAACTGCGGCAGAAAAAAAATGTGTTGTGTTTCTTTTGCACAGCCCTATTATGCTTTTCAGTATGATTTGTAAGCAGCCTTGAGTCACTGGGAAAGTGAGACATAAATATCTGAATAACTAAGTAGTTTGGGCAGGTTGATAACATTTAAGCAACTTCCTGTTTGTTAGGTTAGGCAGGGTTCTGACAGTGTTCACTAAAAAACCAAATTAGACTGCAAGGACCCCCCGCCCCCAGTGCTGGTATGTTTTCTAAGGGTCAGCGCAATGTGATGGTCCAAGGCCAGGCACACCAATCTAGTGGACTGGGATGGTAGAACTGAAGCCGAGTTTACCAATATAGTGGAAAGGGGCAAGTAGACCTGTTCTCTGAAGGCCTGGTCTACCCCCCATAGAGGACATTTTGTGTAATGCAAGTTGACTTGATTCTGCTTTCTCTTATAATGCTTAAATTATTCTTAAAATATAGTTTAACTATAGTTTAAAAGAATTCATTTTGAGATCTTTACAAGGTTATGGAAATAATCTTCTTAAAAATAATTTATGCAATAGTCAAATGTAGACTTGCTCACAACTTTAAAGCTACTAGCTTTTTCCACTCACAACACTGTGGAGCTTACAGAGAACATTGGTGGCAGGTAGGGTCGCCAGCAGCTGGAGGAAAAATGTTCTCTACCTTTGATACAGGAAGAAGGGGATTTTATCCATCAGGTGATGTTATTTACCTCCTTGCCATGAAAAGCTTCAGCACCTTTGTTAAAGGGGCAAGAATGTATTCTTCAGGCCTGTTGGCACCCCAGTTGCAGGAGGCAGACTGTGGCCCATTGGTGCATCACTCTCTAGTTTCTGTAGCCCACCAAAGTCCTGCTGGCTGCTATAGATCCTTGCAAAGAACTGTCATTCCTTGATCCGATTCAACTATGAACTTGGCTGGTTCTTAGGCAGGAGTCCCTATTCACTGTCACTTAATACAGCTTGGTTAGGTTTGACAGTTGCAAGGATTGGATCCTGTCTAAATCCTGTGCACGAAAGTGCTTCTTCCCTTCCTTCCCCCCTCCAGAAGTAACCCAAATTGGCCCTTGAGATGTTGCTCCTTTGAAATGTTGCTCTGAGGGACTGCCCCCCAATAGGGAAGATTTGCTACAAGAGGAGAGGGATTGCCCCCCCCCACAAACAGAAATATGGATCCCTTCTATAGGATCCAACCTAGAAAGTTCTTCTGTTTAGTCAATCAAACACATGTTGTCAGAGCACAGGAATTCTGGGAAACAAGAAGACCTTAAAAGAGCGACGTCAGCCCATCCCTGCCTGGAATACAGCATGAGTGGTTCACCCCTTTGCACAGGCAACGGACCCTGCTTTTGTCCTAGTTATTCGTGAGTCAAGGCTTGACCAAATCTAATTTTAAGTAGGCACACTATGACAAACTTTGAGGGCCCCCATTCCAAAAAGATGCTACTCAACACACGAAATGCTCCCCAGAGGGCCAGAGCTCTTCCGGCCTGTCAGGCTCCACAACACATTATAGTTGCCCCTTCTTAGCTTTCAGATTTCCTCCCCCTGAGTCCATAATAACAAAATAGGACTTACCATATTGTTGACATTTTTTAAGATATTGGTGAGTCCACTGATTACCAGCGAAAATTTGTACTTGGAAATGTTGATGAGACACTCCTTGTTATGTTCTGTGCTGACTTTGGTGTGGGTATTCTGTTGGCCAGCTTTGATGGGAAGCTGCAGAAAAGCAGAATTGGTGAGCATCCACAGAGGTGGAAATATGCAGCGTTTCCTACATGTAAGGTTTCACAGACAAGTGGAGAGGGAAGAGCTTATTAAAAATAACACTACAGAAGCAGGTTCTGAGATTTCAGCATTACGGGGTTCTCCTCCTCGGCAATGCTGGCTTGCCACCTGGCCCTGTACACCTTCCATCCCCGCAAGCAGACTGGCAAAATGCATCGCTTTAACCAATAGCAGGCAGAACGCTTCCATGCTCATACCCCCAAGAGCACATGCCACCAAATGCCAAAAGGCCACAAGACGGAAGTTTTCAAAAATAACACAGATCACCACCCACATTTTCTCCACCACCATAACCCTGCCAACTGCTGGACACTATCACACAACGAGGCAAATGGTTTTGATAGTATCTTTGGCTCAGCAGCTCAGATATAATACTGGGACCAACAACTGAGTGCAAGGCAGACAATCAGCACCGTCAGTCAAGCGCCTCCCTCCCTAAGTCCAGTAGTACAGGCCACCCTTCCAATACCTCATCCTTTACTTCTTACAGTTTTTACAACCTAAGTCATAAACAGCAAACCCTCAGCCCATGGGAGGAGAACCTAAAAGTCAGTTATCATGTAATTTAACAACAGCTGCCAGAAAAATTTTGCTGCACACAGAATGGTTTGTTTATCTTTGTCTCTGAGTAGCCAGGATGATTCTGCTTCTGGAGAAAGAGAGTTCTGATTAAATACTGGGGAGATCAATTCAGGATCTTAGTTCTCAGAATTTAGGACAATCGAAGAGCCAATTCTGCTGCTGCCACCATTGCAGAGTCTATCTGAGTATGGAATTCCACTGAATCTTCCTAGCGTCACTGCTGAAGGTGGGGGGCAATCAGGCACGCTGGTATAAAAGCCACCTACCCCTCATCAGGATGGACCTGGGCGCTCTTCTAAAGTAACCCAAAATCTTAATTAAAGTGGGATTCTCTGAGCAAATTTAGGAGTGTAGCTTTTGCAAAACAAAAAAACAAAACAAAACAAAGATCAGCAGTCCCTACATGCAAACCTCACTAATGGAACACAGGGGGGGGGGGGGGGGTGCGGCA
>NW_015173123.1:1077098-1092680 GCF_001447785.1 Gekko japonicus | reverse complement strand
CTCCCAGTTCTTCTAATCTGCTTCCCTACCCCTCTGAATCAGGCCTTTAGCTGCCTTTTTTGAGTCCTGCATGGAACAGGCAGGACACTGACAGTCGTTTTATACCTGCATGGCGGGATGGTGGGGACAGGAAGCTGAGATATAAAAATGCCAGAAGCACATCCTGACAGCCAGAGCAACATTTGCAGCAGCTTCAAAGGGGGCACACTGAACACATGGAGCGCTAATATACCCCTCTCCAAATGGGAGCCATTCGCTCTTTGAAGCAATCCTCATCAAAGCCCTGAGAAACAGTCAAGTTTCTTAACCAACTCCAGGTCTGCAGCCACACCCAACTCTCTTTTGGCTGGATTGTAACTTGAAATATTTGGGAAGCTCATGTTTAGCAGAGGCCAAATGTTCTGCTGGGCAAGGACAGAGCCGCCACCAGCACTCACTCACGTGCCACTTAGGTGGAAATGAGGCTCTTCCACGCTGGAACCAAATCCATCCATTCCCACCAAGTCTGTATATACAGTAGCTGTTGGAATCTCCTCTTTAAAACAGTAAATGTTTCCTAAAATGCACATTAGTTCTTAATTGACTTATCTCCTATACAGCGATAAGTGCAATTTGCAGCCTCAAGAGGAAGAGAGTGTTTCCCGCAAAAGTCCCCGGCACCTGCCCTCAAGAAGGCTCTCAGGCAACAGGCCTGGAAGAGCTGATGCCGCTCAGAGGAGATGCCACCCGGCTGCATCGTAAGGAAGAGAGAAGGACCTCCGGTCTGGGAGCTCCCCAGGTCAGATCTCGCCTGTGACTCAGACTGACAAGACAGCCCCCCTTTAGTCAGCCGCTCTCTCTTCGCCTCAGCTCCCCGCCTTCAGTATGCCGACAGCCCTCTGCCCTTCTCCTTCTCTTGAGACTCTCTCTCCTGCTCTCAAGAACACCGTCTGAAATCATACGGCACAGCTGCACTGCTGAAACTAAGCAGGTCTGGTCCTGTACAGCTGCCTTGACAGATGACCATGCAGGAATCATATCTAAGCTGATCCAACTGCACTGGAGAATAATCTCCCCCGTCCTCCCCAAGTGACAAGACTGGCAGGGCTCCCCTTAGACTGAGGTACAACCTACCCACTGAAGATCAATAGGCCTAAGCTGGCCACCGAGGCATCCATGTGCTCAGAGACCAGTTTCGTGGAACCATGGCAACGAGGCCCATTGCAGCAGGCCTCTCCCCCCCCCCCTTGGTGAAGGAAAGAAGGAACACGTATCTGCCAAGAAAGGCTTGTGGGAAGACAGATTATACGCCTCAGTTTATCACAGTGTCAAGTCCACTGCATTTATAATAAAAGCTTTAAAGCAAATTAAAATCTAACTCCAGAAGCAATTAACAATGCCGCATTAGAAACAACGTGGGAAACCTGAAATATGCACAACACACATTACTTTCCTAACAAACAAGCTCATTTTAATGTTTTGACACCACAAAATGCACCATGTATAACTTAGCTGCAAATAAAGTTATACTATTTAGCCATGGAATCACCCAGTTCATTTACCATCTGCATTTGGAGGGGGACACGCAGAGAAATGGTGTGCTAGTCTGAGTTCCATTCTTGTCTCACTACACATATGAATAGTTCCACAACCACTCCCTGAGCACACATGTCCACATGGGATAAACTATACATGAAGTGCTGTCACACCATTCTACCGCCACCATTTTTTTTTAAATTAAAAACACCCACAGGATGCTAGGACCTTGAGAAGACCACCAGTGGAGAGGAGGGTAAAGAGTTTGGGGCTTGTTCTGTTCAGCCCTTTTCGTGCTAGTCATTCGTCTGCTCAAAATCTTCAGCCTATTTTTTAATTGATACCCCGCCTTTCCCCCCCATCATGAAACTTAAAAGGCTGAGGGTCTCGCTGCTTTGCACGCCGAACATTCAGTTCCGTTGACCCTCCAGGTAAAGAACTACAGGCAGCAGGTGCCGGGGAGAAGCACTCCCTGTGGAAACCCTAGAGAGGCCCTGGAGCACTGTGGCCACTTAAAGCAGGCCGGACTGAGCGAGACTCTTGAATCAAGTTCTCCAGAGGTCTTCATCAGACTAGAAGTTTACTTCCTGCCTGGCGATGAATTCTGCAAGTATTGTAGTATTTTGGCATCACATAGATTTTGTTTTAGGATTTTTCTGTGGACCAACCTACAAACCAACCTACAAAGCCAGATCCTTTCAGCAAGGAGGTCCTTTTATGTGCCTTCAGACTATACCCCTTAGAGAACTACATTATTTGCCCCATAGTTTCCTTCACATTTGGGGGAAAATGCAGAAGACCAGGCAGCTGCTTCTCCTATCCCAACATATCCATCTTCTCTGTGTACATATCCTTTCCCTGTTACACCCGGCTTGGCTTCTATCATCCTGCTCCTGCTTTGGAATGCAAAAGATAACTGCTGGAGGTTGTGTGGGGGAGAAGATGCTGTAATGCTTGCCTATTGATTTTCCCATGACTACTGCACCTGTGTTTTGTCTGATGTTCTGCCTGGTTCCCATGTACTGGGCGCGCAACCGTTTCCTTAGCCCGCCAGCGGGAAAGCTATTCATTGGATCTGTATCTGTTTGAAGTTCCTTTATTATGCTTGACCTAACTGTGTATCCCCAGTTCTAACAAAGAACGTGTTTGAGTATGTCTTCAACGCTTTGAAATAAATTTTGCTTTTCTTGAAAACGTGGATTTATTCTCGATGCTTGGGGATCCAACAGGCAGCTGCTTCTCCTATCCCAACATATCCATCTTCCCTGTTCTTCTCTCAGCTCCTGCGCCCACAAAGGCAGACATCTGCCCCACTCTGGGTCAAGGGACACAGAAAGAGGGGGAGAGAAATCACACTCCCATTTATTTATTTATTTTTATTTCTTCATATTTATAGCCTGGCCAGGGCAGGTAACAGCATTTCACCAATAAAATAAAAACAACATTTCATTAATACAATAAATAAATAAAATGTTAAGACACTGTTGTATACATTAAAATGGGGGTCACAGCCCTACAGTAGAAAAATTAATGGTTGCAAGAGGTCTTGGCACATGGTAAGATGTAAATAATGGCCAGCAGCTGTTAGATGGCTGACAAGAACCTCAGGGAGGCCATACATGGATGTTCGCTGCCTCAGCCAAAGGCCTGGCGGAACAGCTCCGTCTTACAGGCCCTGTGGAATTGAAGGAGATCCCGATGCAGGGTCCTGATCTCCACCAGGCAGGGGCCAGGGTGGAAAAAGCTCTGGCCCTGGTTGAGGCAGAAGACCACCAGGGACAACCAGAAGATTCTGATCCATGTAGCATAATGCTCTTCAGGGTGTGTACAGGAAGAGGCAGTCCCTCAGGTATGCTGGTCCCATGCCATGTAAGGCTTTAAACATTATTACCAACACCTTGAATCGGATCCAGAACTCAACCGGTAACCAATGCAATTGGTGGAGCACCTGACAAACATAAGCCCACATAGGTGTTGCCATTAGCAGCCACGCCACAACTTTTTGCACCAGCTGTAATTTCTGGGTCAGTCTTAAGGGTAAGCCTGTGTAGAGCGAATTGCAGTAATCAAGCTTGGAAGGGACTATTGCATGGTTCACTGTAGGCAAGTCTTGGCGTCTCAGTAACCTGCCAAAGATGGAAGAAGGTAGACCCGGCAGCTGTTGTAACAGCGGCAAATGCCATAACAAACAGTTAAAACAGTATAAAACAATCCATAAATAAAGTGCGGTGCTCTAGGTATTAACTTATCTCTCCAAGATGGGATCCGTTTTGTACCGTTTGTACACTGTACCGTTCATCTTTCTGTACCAGACCCAAGCACAGCCATTAGCAAAGAAAGATGTTTCTGAATAAATGTTGGTGAAAACTTGACTGACAGAAGATTGTCTATAACCAACATCTGAGACACCACTACCGTATCAATGACTACAAGCAACTCAACCATCCCTGGATACGTATTAACCCTCCTCTGTGAACACTGGGCACTTTGTTTCAAGTTATAGTCCATGAAGTCTTCAAAAGGTCACAGACCAACCATTTCCATCATGCGTCATTTGCCACAGCAATGCTCAACACAGCAACTGAATCATGCCAAAAACCTACTTGGAGGAAGTTATACCCTCAATCAAAGTCAGCAGCTTTTGATCAAAACAAAATGCATGCTAAGGCCACAAGTTGCACTTCACACACACAAAGCTGTATTATACTGTATATCAGAGTACTGTCCCCAGCACAGAAGTGACACAAGACAGAAAACCAGAGAAAAATAGCTATGAAAACCTCTGTGAACTGGGCAGAAGGAACAGCGGGGGCAGCCATCCTGTGAGAAATCATGGGATTAATCAGCGTCTCCAAGTGAGTCCGATGGCTGCTATCTCCTGATCGTGAGGCACCTGATCAGGTCTGTGTGTGTCGGATGCTAGTGGCCTTGCAGTCTAATAGCCTTGAAAATTCAGATTCTCCAAACGTCCCTCGCATATCCTTAAGCACGTCAACCCAGCAACGACCCCACAACTTGCAAGACTTCAGTAGTTACTAGCCAAATCTGAACTTCCACAAAGCCGTGGGTTTGGATATGACCTCAAGCTACCCTAGTCCAACTTCAATTATACCTTGTCAATCACACCTCCCTTCATCATGTATAGGGAGATCAGACAAGATTGCTTCTTATATACCTGTATACATTTTTTTTAAAAGAACATCTTTGCCATTTACAAACACCCTAATCACACTAGCTGCAGCCCTTTTGATCATGTGCACATCTCAGCTGACTTTGAAAGGATTGCCTGGTTGCCTCAAAAGAGGACTTCAAAATTGCATCAAACACTCAGAACCTGCACTGGCCCTCTAGAAAAACCTATACCTTTTCTTGGATTATGTATTCAGTGACAAACTGCCTGTCTCCTGCATAGCTGAAGAGGGCACCCAGCCAGTCACAGACACAGCAGAGGTCCCAATATAACCTGCACCTCCCTCGCTTGAGGTGGCCTGCCTAGTATTGACCGGAAGGGGCTCCCTGAAGAGCTGAGGGGGATGCCATCTCAAGACATTTTAAAGAAGCAATGGAAATCCATTTTATTTGCTAAGGCTTTTAATAGGATGCAGGCTGCACTGGCATTACAATAGAGTATGTTGGGTATGACTGGAAATCCAGCAGTAAAGATGTTGGTATGGTTACAGCTGACTTATGGCAACCCTGTAGGGTTTCCAAGGCAAGAGATGCTCAGAGAGGTGGTTTGCCACTGCCTGCATCTGTGTCACAACCCTGGACTTCCTTGGTGGTCTCCCATCCAAATACTAACCAGGGCAAACAGTGCTTAGCTTCTGAGACCTGATGAGATCCAACTAGCCTGGGCTATCCAGGTCAGACAATCCCACTCCAGATATATACACAAAAAATAGCAAAAAATATCTGGGAATAACTGGGGCTGACATTTTAAGGATCCAAGGCCATTTTTCTTCCATTTTACAAGTTTCATGAGCAACAAGAGGGAGGGGGAGGGAGGCAGCCCTACCAGGCAATGGGACCAGCCACTAAGGGAGAACTAGAACTGTCTGCCCAATGGCAATGATTCTCTCATCATCCATGGCCATCTGAGCATGGGCAGAGGATAAAAAGCAGGAAGCCAACTTGACTCCATTTCACAGCTACAGTTTCTGGAGTGCTGCAGTGCAGGTTTTGGTCTTTGCCTTGGATTTCCGCTATTACTGCTGCCTGTCTGGGAAGACCTTCTTTTTGTTCTGTGCCTGGACATCTTCAGGACTGGCCTACCTACAGTGGACTTTGTTTTAAAATATTGCTTACAATATTATTTCAAGTTTTTTATGTTCTTTTCCGTTGCAGTTAGGAACGAGACTTTGTTTTCTTTCTGGTCCTTTTTAAAATAGATTTTCTTGGTTTTATTTTGAACTGTGTCAGGCTGCTAGGCACAGTTGTCTCATCACTGTGAGAGCTCTGTGCACTTCACATCTGATTTATGGGCCTGCTGTCAGTCACAGCACATGTACCTCTTGCTGATTGTGAACTGGTGGCAACACAGAGATGTTTTGGTGGGGCAACTAGGACTGGTCAGAGAGGGAGGGGTCACTGGGCCAGCCACTGCCAGGCTATGCTCCACACTGAGATACGAGATGGGGCATACACAACGGCCAATGTCTCTGCCTCCTATGAGAGATGTCTCCGTGGGCCACATGGTGATTGACGGTGGCACAAATATTAGGACAGTGACATAAGCTGTGGGCCTGAAGTGCATTTACGGCGTGACCCAACTCCTTCAACTGGTAGTGAAGGATGCCCAGGATTTGGGTTCTGCACAGATTAACATAAGAACATAAGAGAAGCCAATGCTGGATCAGGCCAATGGCCCATCAAGTCCAACACTCTGTCACACAGTGGCCAAAAATACCAGGTGCCATCAGGAGGTCCAGTAGTGGGGCCAGGACACTAGAAGCCCTCTCACCGTTGCCCCCCCCCCAAGCACCAAGAATACAGTATATCAACTGCCCCAGCATGTGAGTTCCTATCTATACTTTGTGGCTAATAGCCACTGATGGACCTCTGCTCCATATGTTTATCCAGTTCCCTCTTGAAGCTGTCCATGCTTGTAGCTGCCACCACCTCCTGTGGCAGTGAATTCCATGTGTTGGTCACTCTTTGGGTGAAGAAGTACTTTCTTTTATCTGTTCTAACCCGACAGCTCAGCAATTTCATGGGTTCTTATATTGTGCAAAAGGGAGAAAAGTACTTCTTTCTCAACCTGCTCTATCCCATGCATAATCTTATAAACCTCGATCATGTCACCTCTCAGCCATCATTTCTCCAAGCTACAGAGCCCCAATCGCTTTAACCTTTCTTCATAGGGAAAGTGTTCCAACCCTTGTATCATTCTAGTTGCCCTTTTCTGCACTTTTTCCAATGCTATAATATCCTTTTTGAGGTGTAGATTCTCAAACTCGACACTTCAACACATTATTCCAGGTCCTCCTCAGACTCACTAGAATATCACGAGTCACAGCTCGCTCGCTCTTTTTTTTGGGGGGGGAGATGTGCTTTTAAAATTCTTAAATGAAGGTATGTTTTTTAAAGAATCATTTAAATTTTATTCGTTTTTCAAATAATTATGCAGTTGCTTATGCTTAGTAGTAAAAAAGGTACATTACATTCAAGAAATCAGTGCAAGCAGTCATTCTTTTCTCCATTGCTTCAATTGCTGCCTGCCATTCTTTTCTCTCTTTCTCCTTTCCCGCCATCCTTGGACTCGATGTTGATGCTGCTCTAGGCCTTCTCGGTTCCGTTTTGAAATTTAAAATTTTAATATCAAAAAGTCAAAAACTTCTCACTTTGTTGAGCAGTTCTATATGCGCTTGGACAAATCGCCTTGTTTTCGCTTTTCTTTTAGCTAGTTTAAAGCTCAAAAAATCTAATTAAAGTTCAAGTCCTCCACAAAATGTTGGGCGCATTGCCTCTATGGTTTTCCGGCTAGAGTAGGTCGTTCTCTGACCTGTCGGGACCCGTCTAACCGCTTCTTCAACCTTCCGGTCCTTCGCTTAACTTTTGCCAATCTACTTCCGGTCTTGCGAGTCCAGTCTAGGCAATGCGTTGGATAAGCACACTTCCTGTCGGAGTCCAATCACCGTGGCACCAGCCTACCTATCTTGGATTATCCTCATGTCGAGTGAAGGCCACCCATCTGCCGCACCAAAGCAAGAACTGATGGGCACACCACATCACCACCGGATCAGTAATGCCAGCACTCACGGGAAATCCATTTGCACAATGCTTGAGCATCTGGTCCAGCAGAAGAACACCCTGGAGAAGGTGACCTCAGCAGGCACCATCGTGCAGGGGAAGAGAGTGCTCAGCAACAAGGACTGGCTGACTCATTTTCAGATGGTGGAAGTCCATAAGCACTTTAAGGACTTCACCAAGGTGGTTTTGTTTTACGTGGCAAATCTGGGTCTTGTCATTCACTGGATCCAAAAAAAACTTCAGGGGAAGATGCCAACCACTCCAAAGAAAGGAGTAGAACATGCAGACATTCTTCCAGCAATGTGTACTGCAGAGCAGAGGCTGCAAGAGGGCACTGAATCCCACCTCAAAACTCTCACCAGGCAGGTCTACATGCTGGCAACTGTGTGTAACCTGCGGACAAATCACAGCCGCAGCAAGCATTCCCTGGGGGAACAAGCTGCCTCTGTGGGTGCAGCATTTGCAAGCCAAGCGGGGCCTGCCACCTTCGGGGGGGGGGAGAAGCCAAAAAGCAGCTCTGCCCCATGCCCCACCCCTTCTGGGCAGCATCCCCTCACAGCCACTTCCCAGGTGGCAATGGAGGCCATTGGGGAGGCAGTCGGCACCAGTTGGAAAAGTGAAGTACATGAGCCTGGCTTTAGCAGACACAATGGTAAGAAACTACCCTGCAAGTCACCTGCCACCAATCAGCCAAGCTACTTAGCCAGGAAAGAGATTGTCTAGCCAGGCCTCTTTCTTGTGGCTCAAAGGCTCCTCTTGTGCACTCTCACTAGCATGCAGAGTGAGCATTGATTTCCCCAGATGCACAACAATGTCACCTGCACCATTCAAGCATTCTTCTTTGGGGGGACTGAGCAACTGGCCCTCCTGAAGAGCCATTTGCCACTCTTCAACCACCCATCCCCGGACCTCGAGAGTCAGTGAAGTGAGCATGTGCTTGTGCCTGGACCCTCTCAGTCTGTGTTAGGGGAACATGCTGTCCCCAAAACTTAAAACAAGAAACAGGAAAGTTTGCCAACTTGATTGGCACTGTATAAAATCCACATTCCAAACTGTGTTCTAAAACAGATTCTAAAAGCCTTCAACTGAATCCTAGCAGCTGTGCAGCATGGAAGGATGTTGGTGGGGCTCAGCACAATTCTGTGCAGAAAAGAAATAAAGACGGTGCCAAAATGTTGCTCTTACCACTCTCATAAAGAAAAGCCCCCCACAAATCTCACTGGGACAAAGGTTAGGAAAGTAGAAAGTATCTCAATTAAAACAAGCGGAACACACAAAGGCACCTAAAACGAAGCGCATGTGTTGGTATGGTGTTTCTTCATTACAGGGATAGGAGCAAACCAGAGCACCAAGGACAAAGGGCGGCTGCAGCTCCGGAGGCTCCGTCTGTGAGCCAGTGATGGTATAGGCTGCAGACTACAGAGAAAGGAGAACCCAGGTGCCCCAAACCCCTTCCTGCTTTCTGAGGCCTTCCTTGGAGAAGTGACTGTGTCAGTATCTTGCTACGTCTGGCGGGTTCCCTTGGTACTGGCTTGCCAGGCTGATTTGGCTTGGCTTCTGTCGTGGTTTGACGTTGGTTCAGCTGGGCTTCCTGCATCAGCTCAGGATTCTGCTTGGTTTCTGGGATTTGACACTGTTTCTGTTGGGCTTGCAATACTGCCCCTCACTTCAGTTGATTCTTGAGAGATTCTGTAGTTTGACATTGGTTGTGTTCAGTTTGCCGCACTGGCCTATGATTCTGCTGGGCTTCTCTTGATCAACAATGATTCCATTGGGCTTGTTGTTCTGTTTGCATTGAAAGGCTTTTGGCCAGTGGTTGCTTTTCTGTGTTTGGCTATGGCCTTCTTTGCCCTGGAAAAAGCATGGGATTTTTTTCCCCCATGGGAAACAGTGAAGATATCTAGGATGGCTGGGAGCATCTTATTCAGGGGCCCACAGAATCGGTCTTCTTGATCCAATTTGCTTGAAACTTTAGTCAACAGGCCTGCACTTTTTGATTAACTCACTTGAAAACAGCTACTCCACACACACACACACACCCCGAAAGAATCCCCCACAGGGAATAACAGACCCCAAACCTTTTGGAATTCAAAGGAAAAAGAAAAAACGCTCAAATCCCAAAACAGTATTGGGAACCTGAATAATCCAGTACACATCCCAATGATATACCTGAAAAGCTCTTACAAGCAAATACTTCAGATCTGCCACTCTAAATCAAGTCACTGGAATGTCAGACAAGCAGCTTAAAAGCAGTACAATTCCAGCCCAAAGATGCTCCTGCAATGAACAATAGGAAAGGAGAAGCCTGGCATGTATGAACAAGTTTGCTAAATTTAAGAACACATAACAAAATCTCTAGCAGAAACATCCCTTTGCGGGATACTGTATTAAGACAAGGCTCCACGATAGCTTTAAGCAAGAAGCAGCGGCCCTGTCAGAGAAAGAGTCAGAGCCTATGAATCAAAGGGAGATTCTGCAGCATTGCCTCTCAGGACAGTTTGATTTTAAATCCTGTTTCCCACCGCCACCACCTGAGACTATGCTTTCCACTACATGCAACACAATGGAGGAAAGACATATTAAACATTAATGGTGTGTGGTAAGCCCCTTTGGAATGAGTTTTAAATGTAATCTATTTACACACATGCATATACAAAGATCTATCAGACCTCACTTAGGTATCCAATTGTCAAGTTACTCCTGAGCCTTGAAAACTGTAATGAGCTGTCTGAGACACCCCAATTATTGGCGGGAAGGTTAGTCTGGATACATTCCACTGTTCCCCTCTCCCTCAAAGGGTGCACAGTTTTTGCACATGGCAATCAAAACAGGGATACACATATATCTCACAGAAGGCCACAAGAGAGTAAGCCAACGCAAGGACAGAACTAAATATTGGACACTGGAAGTCCTGTGGTCTCTTCAGCATTGCATTCAGGTGTGGGAGGGCATGTCCAGTGGGTACACTACTGTGATTGGAGATGCTCAGACTGACTCACTCATAGGCACATCAAAATTGTTCAGGCACTTCCTGAAGAGCTAGAGCTCCCACCTGGTATTCATCTCACTCAAAATGAGGGGCACAAACATGCCCCTAAACAGTCAAGGTACTTCCAAGCCACGGAGAAAGCCGAAAGTTGTCTCCCAATTGCTGCTTTCCCCCAGAACATTCTAAAAGGAAAATTTCTGGAACTTTCTTAATAAGAACAGGACCATTTTTCCATTTCATTTATTAGCTTCATTGACCCAAGGTCTTAAGCCAAACATGCAAAGGTAAGAACAGGACGAATGTGTACCACTCAAATGGGCTGAAATATTCTAGAATGCTGGCATTTGGAACATATGCAGACTGTGAAACCAGTTATTGGAACGGTCTGAAAGGGAGACATTGTATAGACATAAGGATACTAGAAGTAGACTTCCGGTACGGCGTTGAACCGGGCGGGCGCGTTGCGCTTCGCCACGACCCTCCGCGGTTCCTAGGAGCCTCCCAGGCGTTCTGCCAAACAGAGGCTTCTATATTTCCAATACGTTTTATTTATTTATTTTTTCTTTTCTTACCTAGAATCCAGACTGAATGGATTTAACAGAGTTAGATATAAATTGTTGGATGGAAGGTAATCAAGAATTTGAGCCAATTAATATTTATTGGTTGACAGGGAATCTTAAGGATTATTATTTGTAATTAAACCAAACTCATGTAACATGTGATAGGGGAAGAAATCAGAAATTATTTGGTGTGGGTGGGTTAGGGTTGTTTTTGTATGTGTTGTATGTCATTGTTCAAGTACGTTTATTTGTACCTCACTGAAGGCAATCAGTGGGGATGTTTGTTGAAAACCAATAAAAAAAAGGATACTAGAAGTGTACCCCAAAATTATTCCAGACCATCCAGAAAGACAGAATTGGTACACAAAGAGCCTGCACTATGCTAGCTACTGGGCAACATTAAGAGCGGGACATTTTTACAGTTAAAATACAGGCCATCATGTTTACAACATAATGGCACCAGCATCTCAATCAAATGAAAACAAAGTTATTCATGGGATGCAGAGCTGGGTTATGCCTTGTATGCCCCCCAATCAGTAGGGATCAGTTCCTACTTTGGAGATAATGAACATTTCTAACCACAAACAACTATCCATACTTACAGAATACAAGATCTACAGGGTCTTAGAAAGAGAAAGGACCTTCCCATCACCTGACATCCATTAATAGAACATGACAGGAATTGGACTTTGGGCATTATGCAAAGCTTATTCTGTATCCCTGAGCAATGGCCATTTCCCACAAATAAAGTGATCCTCATATGAGCATATGACAATGTGTTATACCAAGTCAGACCACTGATACATCAAGCTTAGTATTACCCACACTGACTGGCAATGGCTCACCAAGATCTCATGCAAGCAAAGGTCTTTCCAGCTACAGGAAATGTCAGGGATTGAATTTAGGACCTTCTGCATCCAATAGCTCTACCAAAAACTTAATCTACAAGCAGGAGACCCACAAGGATTTGAGGAGGCGCCTCATTTTCCCCGCCCACATTTCCTCCTTTCCTTCCCTGGCAACCAACACAGCCTCTTCCTTTTCATGCTTCCCTCTTTCTTTCCCACTCACCAGCCAACCTACCTTTATCCGCCTCCCCCCATCTTCAGCTTTCCCTCCTTCCCTTCCCCGGCAGCCTTTTCCCGGGAATACTCTGGGCATGTTGTGAGATGCCAGCTGAGCTGGGTCCAGCTGTACAGTGGGGAACCTGCAAAGACTTGCAGGTGGTGCCTCACTTTCCCCTGTACCACTATTTCTTCTTTCCCTCCTCCTGGCAGCATTCATATCCTTTACCTTTTCCTGGCTCCTTCTCACCTTCACTCCCACCTAACAGCCTACCTACATTTTATCCCCCCCTTCAGTTGTATTATTTACTTAATTTATATCTCCACTGTTCTCCACAATGAGGACCCAAAGCAGCTCACATCATTCTCCTTTCCTCCATTTTATCCTCACAACAACCCTGGGGTAGAATAGGCTGAGTATGTGTGACTGACCCAAAGTCACCCAGTGAGCTTCCACAACAGAGTGAGGATTTGAACCTGGAAGTCTCAGATTGTAAACGCTAACCATGATACATCCTGGCTTTTCTGGGGTAGCTGCTGTCCAGCAGTAGCAAGGAACCAGGTGCTGTCGAACAGTAGCAAGGAGCAACTCACAAAAGTTGTGTGGGAGCAAGTCACTCGGTAACTGCCACAGGCCTGGCCCAGATCTCCCTCAAAGGCCAAACAGTCCTGGAGAGCGCTCCTCTACCTTACTGACAGAAAGCAAGCCTGGAGGACCTGCAATACTGCTGACATCGCTTAGCAACAGCCACTGAGAAGCACCTGTTTCTTAAAGCCACAGGCACTCCTTTTATCATGAAGGGATTAAAACCCCCTCAATGTATATTTTTTTTAAGATCTCATATTTCTCTGCAAGCCTGGGAATTTTCACAGGTTTGTAGAAAGATCTGTTATGTCTGTCCACAGCCCCAGTCTCTACATTTAAGTATCCACAGATGGAGTCACACTGAGAATTGTGTATAGTGATTAGTCTATTCATACAACAAGTTTGTTTTAAAAGTCCAGCTTCCCAAATAAGCAGCCACTCAGCGGACACAAAAACACAAAGGATGGTTACTGATCTGTACCACTAGCAGTCAGACCATGACTGTAATTAAATTCTTAAATCTACATGACTTCACAAAGTTTGTTAGGTTTGACCTGCACTGCATTCTTCTTATTCTTCAGTACTCATAACAGTCATCATTATTTCCACTAACAGACTGAGAGCTAAGGCTGAAAGAAAATGCCTTTCCAAAGCCACTCAGCCTATCTATGACAGCAAATTGATTTCAATTTAGGTCTCCTGGAGCTCAATTCAAAACTGTGAGTACTGTAAGAAAGCAGTCTCATAGCTCAACTGATGGGGAAATTAATTTTAATTACTTTACAAAATGTTACTAGTGCATTCCTCCACCTTAAGAGTGGTAACCTAAATACATTTCAATTGAAGCCCTGTTGAAGTCAACAAGGAACACTGATAGTACCACAGACAGTAATTTTCAATTTTTTGCAAAAAAAGTCACTGCACATATTGAGCAATGAAATGCTACACATTTAGTGACTCCTCAATCCTTCAAAGACTGAATTTCTACACTTCATCAAGTCATCATTTGAACGCTTCATTTTCTCTAAGTAGAAAAGAATTCCCTTCATATATTTAAAGATGTCCTAACAACTATGGAACAAGCTAGAGTAGCTGAAGTCTTTCACTCTTAACATGTTAATATGCCCTACTTCAAGAAAAAAGACAAATCTTAAGACAACTGAATATCTGTACTAATATAATTTTCCACCACTGAAAGCATAATGAAGGCCACTTCTTTCTAAGGACATAAATGCATACCATGCTTCAACACATGATCTCAAACACTTTGAACATGCACAATGATAAGTACATACCAAGCGGCACTCAAAATCCTCATCTCTTGGACAAAGTGAAGGGCTGGACCCATTTTTAGGAAAGATTAAACACCAGTGCCGAAAATAAATGTAAAATGTTCCCCAACTACTTTCCTTGAACATTCCAAACAGAAATACTGTTAAAAGAGTTAATACACCTGAACTGTGGCACCCACTGTAGCAACATGAAGGCAGAAAAAAAAAATCACTCAGCTAAATTTAAGTTAGTCCTGTTGTCTGAAAACCACTGTGGAAAAGTGGGGAACCTGTGCATATATACTGAACTGCACTGGAAAAACTCCAAACAACTGCTCTTCCTATAAACAGCTTCCAAACTTCCATAGCCTCAGGCTAAGAAACGCTTCCTGTTTCTATCATAAGCAAAGATCTCTTTCAATTGCTCTCTGTTTTAAAAACATAAGCCACTCCTCAAAGTCCATTCAGGAGAGTTTCCCAGTTATTTCCATGCACCCAAATCCAACTCACAAATCCCAATTTCTTCAGATAACCCCTTTAGTCACACACAGGATTCCTTCATTCACTCCACACACAGCAGTGTCCCTACTATCAGTGCAGCTCCGTTGGACTCCGAGGACTCACCAGCTCCCCCCTGATCTGCAATTTCCCTCCCCCACCCCAGTCGTTTCCAATCCCACCCAAGTGTCTCCCACTCCCAAGGGTGGAGCATCTATGTATCCCCATCAACTTCTTTCTTCCCACAGGGCTTCCAGCTACCATGGGAGAACAATCTGTCCAAGCTGCTTTCCCTCACATCACCATGAAAGGCCCTCTATTTTGGCAACCCTTAGAATCACATCTGCGGAACCCACAGGAGCAAATACTTTCACATGCACTGTGCAGAAGAGTGAACAAGGGAAAGCCTGTTCCTCAATGCTCTCTACCCACAAGGCTCCCTATCCGCATGTCAGTTTACCCCAGAGCCTTCATCCTGCAAGAGATAAACTGCATCATACATCCTGCTGCTTCCTCATCCCACTGAAGGACAACCCAATTCCGAGTCCACCCCCCCCCCAGAGGCCATCAGCAATGTCCACAGAAATAAACCCACCTGAATCCAAGCCACTGCCTCCCTTCTCCAAGACACCCTACCACTGCCGCTGGTCCAGGAAACAGGCTCCAAAGCACTGCCAGGGGATGCCAGTGACCGCCCCCTGCACAGCCTAAACTGCAAGGCAACACCCAGGTGTCTCATCTTGTCTCCCTGTAAGACACTCCGAAAGGCAGAACAAGCCCCCCAAAGCTCAGGCCGAGTCCCATCCTCCTCCCCGTGCCACGAAAGGACCCCCCGCCCCCCCCAGGAGCC
>NW_015173123.1:1017676-1076703 GCF_001447785.1 Gekko japonicus | reverse complement strand
CACCCCCCCGGCTTGTGGGCCGCCATGTCCCGCCGCCGCCGCCCCCCAAGCCAGGAGGGGGAGGGTCTCGCCGCCCCCTCCCCTCGCTCCGGCCGCCGCCGCCGCCGCCCCCTCAGCTGCTGCTGCTGCTGCCGCCCTCCTCCTCCTCAGCCATCAGAGCCCAGCGGCCGCCATGACACCGCCGCACCGGAAGCGGGAGCCCGTCCGCCCCCAACACCAGCCCGGGCCGCCGGGAGAGGGGCAGACGCGGGAGGGAGGGAGAGGGGGAGGCAGACCCGGCGCATGCGCCCAGGGTCAGGCGGCGGAAGACGGGGAGCGAGTGCGAGGGCCGCGCAGGCGCGCACGGGACGGGGAGAGCCGGGGAAGCCAAAGGGCAGCGCGCATGTGGGGAGAAGAGGTTGGGAACGGAGGAGGAGATGAGGCGCATGCGCCGTTGGCGGCCCTTCGGGATGGGAATGCGCATGCGAGGGCCAAGGGCCGGGAAGGTAAAGAGTGGCGCGCATGGCAGCCAGAGGGAGACTCTGCACATGCGCCTTGGCCTGGAGAAAGGGGGGGGAGCTCATGCGTGTAAGAGCGCAGCCAAAGCCCTGCGACAACAGAGAGAAAAGATGAAGGCGAAGACGAGGCAGAACAGTCATACTGCGCACGCGCTTTCTCCGGGACTCACTAATGCCACTATATATAGGAGGTAGTGCTAATGCGCGAGCGCGAGAAATGAAGCCAACGGGGCGGAGCTTGATAAGTATTGGCGCGGCCCTGGCGGAAGATGGGCTTGAGGCGGAGCGGGTAGCGCACGCGCACGCGCAGGGGATCGCTTGATGGCGGGACGGCGCAGAGTTAAGAGTCCAGCGGGGGCACGTTTAAGACCAACGAGGTTTTATTCAAGTGTGAGCTTTCGTGAGCGTGGACAAGTCGTCAGACGGTGAAAGGGAATTACGTATCATAGTTGTATATATCTAGGAGTGGCTTGTTAAATTAGCATGCAAACTAGTGAGGGAGGGTGCGTTTTGGAGAGCCACGTCCAATGTTCCCTCTAAGCTGTAGAGTCCTGTGAGCAAAAATTCTACTTTGTGAGCTACTGGCATTAAAGTTGTGAGCAGGTGATTTGGCTACTGCATAAATTAGTGTGTTCTGGAGCCCTCCTTCCTGAGCCAAGACAAAAATCTGTGAGCCGGAGGCTTAAAAATTGTGAGTTAGCTCACGCCAGCTCAGCTTAGAGGGAACCCTGCACGTGACCTTTCTGCTTCCCGTCTGCAGTCAGGAGCCTAAACCTTGAATTGGAGCGAAGCTGGAGTCCGGCGGCGCCTTGGAGACCAAGAAAGTTTTGTTCACGGCATAAGCTTGCGTGTGCACGCACTTCCTTAGAAACAGTGACATGGAAATCGCCAGCCCAAGCGTACCTGGATCTAACCTTGGATTGTTTTCTTAAACGGCCAGGCTTTTTATATGAAATGTTTAAATGCCGCCAAGCAGGACATGGCCAAGCTAAAGGTGCATCTATTTCATTAGCAGCGGGAAGAATAAGTTTTGCTGCCGTGCTCTGTAGGCTGGGCAAGCGATCCGGAGGTGGTGTTCGTCTTTTGCTTTTTGCATTTATTCTTTCAGGCGACTTAAGTCGCCTGAAAGAATAAATGCAAAAAGCAAAAGACGAACACCACCTCCGGAGGAGCTTCGGCCTTCGGCGTCATGGGACCCTTCTGGCCGCCCCTTGTGTGCATGCATTCCTCTCCACAGACTGGCTCACAAAAGCTTGTGCCCGAGCATGCTGCTCTTGCTTCTGCTGCGACAGGCTCCCCTTCAGCAGCCGTAGGACCGTGCTGTAGGACTCTCCATGAAGTCCAGATTCAGAGGAGTTGCTGCCAATAGTTGCCTGGGGCTGGCTGTTGCTCAGGTTTTTGCTGTGTCTCTGTGTCCACTGACACTCCAGGCCATGGGAAGGAAACGGCAGCATGCCAGCGTACTTCCCCTCCTGTGCAGGGCCCCTTCTCTGCCTGAGCCATCCAGACAAGCCCCCGGGAAGCTGGCAGTTCTCCTCTCTCAGACCTCCCCTGGAGCGAGGCCAAATACAGCCCACATGTCTCTGCTCCATTTGTTTGCCAGCAGAGCAGTACTTTCACAGGTAGATACCAGGAGGTTTCCTACACTGAGTCTTTAAAAGTTGCCTGTTTCTGGGATTATTGGGTACAAACTAATACTTCCTAAGCCATCTTTTGTGTAAGCAAGATTGGCTTTCACTAGAAAAAGGGCCTTTTCTGTTATAGGGAGGAAAAACAGAATTGGGTACCTTTTAAAACGAACAGGTTGATTGTGAGATAAGCTTTCATGAATGACAGCCATCTTCATCCAATACATTGGCAGATATGCAGGGGTCCAAAAGGAAGTGCAAAACGGTGGAGCCAGAAATACGAGACAGGCTGTGATTTCTTTGCAAAACCTGATCAGCTGTAAAAAACCCAACTATGTGCTGAGCATTTAATTTGGCTTTACTTCAAGGAAGTTTTGCTTATAGACTTTGCTCTTTCCTGTTCTGCTACATAGCATCAGTCTCTAGCAAGTCTGTCCACCAGAGGTCAGTAAATGATACCAAAACATTTCACTTTTCAAATAACCCTGAGCCCACTTTCGGGATGGGCAGGATACAAATACGGAAAAATAAATAAATAAATATTAGGCTTGGCTTTATTCGTATAGAGATTGAGTTCCCTGCATTTTTTAGATGTTGATGTCTCACAGCCAAGCTGGTTAAGGTACTGGAAGTTCCATGGTCAGCACGAGATCTTCCTGGTGACCTTGATAGGGCAAGATCAGCCATGCGGGGGGTGGAGGTGGCATATGTGGATAACATTTGGTGCAGGATTGATTCAGGTGGGTCGCCATGTTGGTCTGAAGCAACAAAACGAAGTTTGGTTTCAGTAGCATCTTTAAGGCCAACAAAGTTTAATTCTGGGTATAGATTTCGTGTGCATGCATTCTTCTTCAGATACATTGAAGCAGGCTTCCTCAAGCCTTACATTAAGTAGAGAAGGGGGGGTTAGTTGCTAGAAAAGGCTAGTTAGAGTCAAGATGCATAAGTAACCGGGTTATAAGTATAGCTAAAATAGGATTAAAGCAGTTGGTAAAACCTGTGAATAGCAGCAAATTAGCATACAAATAAAAGAGTTAAACAGATGTGAAAACTAAGTTTGAGTCCAGTAGCGCCTTTAAGACCAACAAAGTTTAATTCTGGGTATAAGAGAAAACTGAGTGACTTAGCCTGTGAACATGTTCCCAAGCAGCAAGGACATAACTTCTCTATGCAAAACTAGCTCATATTTTCAGGCACCACCAGGAGAAAGCTGTCTGAGAAGCACAACTGATGCACAGAGGAGCTGACTTAGTGGTAGAGCATCTGCTTGGCATGGAGAAGGTCCCAAGTTTAATTCCTTAAATAAATGAAAATATGAGAGGTATAGTTCTAGGGGCCTTTTGTTGTTGTTCAGTCGCACAGTCGAGTCTGACTCTTCACGACCCCATGGGCCACATCACGCCAGGCCCTCCTGTCTTCTGTTGTGCTCCGGAGTTTGCTTAATTTCATGTTCATTGCATTGATAACACTATCTAAACATCTCATCCTTTTCCATCCCTTGCTTCTTTGACCTTCAATCTTTTCCAGCATCAGGATCTTCTCCAGTGAGTGCTCCCTTCTCATTTGGTGGCCAAAGTATTTGAGCTTCAGTATCGGGACTTCCAGGGAACACTAAGGGTTGATTTCTTTTAGGATTGACTGATTTTATCTTCTTGCAGTCCAGGGGACTCTCAAGAGTCTTCTCCAGCACCATAAAGAAGCGATGGTCTGCCCTCTCCTGAAAAAGCTATCTTTGGACCCAGCTGAATTGGCCAACTATTGGCTGGTGTCCATTTTGCCCTATTTGGGCAAACTGATAGAGTGGTGGCGACACAGATGCAGGGCTTTCTGGATGACGCTTCTGTCCTCGATCCCCTCCAGTCCGGCTTTCGCCCTGGTCACGGGGTGGAGATTGTACTGGTCGCTTTGACTGACGATCTCCGTAGGCATCTGGATCGAGGCGATGTGGCGGCACTGTTGTTGTTAGATCTGTCGGCTGCATTTGATACGGTCAACCATCAGTTGCTGACCCACCGCCTCGCCGACATGGGGCTTCAGGGGCTTGCCCTTCAATGGCTGGCCTCTTTTCTCCAGGGTCGGGGACAAAGGATGGCGATGGGATCAGCGGTCTCAGAGGTGGCCCCTTGAATGTGGCGTACCTCAGGGGGCAGTGCTATCCCCGATGTTTAACATCTACATACGCCTCCTTGCCCGGAGTTGTGGGCTGGGGTGTCATCAATATGCTGATGACACCCAGCTATATCTGATGTTGGGCGGCCAATCGGATCCCACTCCTGATGACCTTCATCGGGCGTTACAGGCCGTGGCTGGGTGGCTCAGACTGAGTCAGCTGAAATTAAACCCGGCAAAGACGGAGGTCCTGGGTCTGAGTCGGATCAGTCCGGGGTTAGGTCTCCCTCTCCTGACCTTCGACGGGGCGCCACTGGTGCCGGTGTCGGAGGTTAGGAGTTTGGGTGTGCTCCTGGACTCCTCATTAACGATGGAGGCCCAGGTAGCAGCCACTGCCAAGTCAGCATTTTACCATTTTTGGCTGGTGCGGCAGTTGGTCCCTTTCCTCGACTGGGATGACCTGGCCACAATGATCCATGCGACGGTCACCTCAAGGCTAGACTACTGTAATGCTCTCTACATGGGGCTTCCTTTGTTGCAAATTCGGAAGCTGCAACTAGTGCAGAATGCTGCAGCCGTGCTGCTGATGGGTCTTCCTAGATGAGATCACATCCGGCCTGTACTGAAAGCGCTGCACTGGTTGCCAATAGCGTACCGGGTTCGTTTCAAAGTGCTTTATGGCCAGGTTAGACAACAAATGTTAACATAGACTCATGATATGTTAATTACTGTAATACAATCAATATATTGCGTAGTAGATGGTGCCTCTTGAGGCAGGAGGAACCGTGTGGGTCTGAGGGAGAATGCCTTGAGGGTGAGAGCAGCAGACCAGCTGGTTGGAGGGCCGCACAGAAAGAGGTCGAGGGCCACATGCAGGCCGCAGGTTGGGGACCCCTGAGCTACACATACCTTTCTATATCTGAGAAAGCGTGCATCTACACATATATCTACCTACATGTAATACCTGAGGGAGTCTTGCATCCTTGGAGTCTCCTCTGAAAGCATCTCGGATGTCTGCCCAGGAAACACACTGTACAGACTAGCCAATGCCATGCTACATCGACACATGAAACTGCCTTATACTGAACTAGAGCCTTGGTCCATCAAGGCCAGTACCATCCGCTCAGACTGGCAGCAGCTCTCCAGGGTCTCAGGCTGAGGTCTTTCACATCACCCACTGCGTGATCCTTTCAACTGGAGATGCCAAGGGTTGAACCTGGGACCTTCTGCGTGCCAAGCAGATGCTCTGCCACTGAGCCACGGCCCATCTCTCAATCAATGGTCTGAAACAGTATAAGGCAGCATCACACGTTCAGAGTTCCTGTACTCAAATATACATCCAACATGACAATCCTAAACTGAGTTTCAAAGCCCACTGAAGTCAATGGGCTTTATTTATTTATTTAAAATACTTCTAGCCCACCTCATCTCCTCAGACCCAGGACAGCAACCAAAACAGCAAAAGCCACCAGGATACAACCATTTATTTATTTATTTTATTCCAAACCCACTCTCCCTGCATAGCAGTGTACAGTAACAAGTTTAAAAACTAGCACACCATTAAAACACAAGAAATAAAGAATACACACAATTAAAAACACAGCCAGAATAGAGTTTGCCTTCTACCACAGGCCCTCTGGAAGAAAACACCTATCTGAAAGCAGCAGTTAGGCCTCACCTGATCTGAGGACACCTGTGACCTAACTGTTGCCAAACTGACAATCTGAAGTGAAGGCACTGGTGGAAGAAATGGACTTTGTGGGGTCACTTAATGCTGGTGTAACCCACTAAGGTCCTAACATCTGCAGGGAGAGTGGGCAGGTTCAGTCTGTTTTGACAGTGGAACGCCCACCTATGGTTATTAAGAATGTGTAACTGCTGCAACTACATGTGTACTTAAACACAGACATAAGAGAGGCAATACAACCAGTGCACTTTAACATTTAAAATAAACTCTATATATAAACAAAGCATGGAGGTTTTCATAGGAATCCTCACTCATCTTCAGGATATTACTGATTACAGATATCTTCAGCATCCACAAAGATGCACAGAACAGAAAAAAAAATAAACACATAGATAATGCATCTGTTGTAAGTTCAGGTTAAAACTCACAGATACTGGAACAGCATATGAGGTTTCCAGGCTGTACTTGGGAGGCTGCAGCTCTTCTCAGTTGGATCCAGCATTTACCTGCAATAATTCAAAGCAGCCTTAAAACAGCAAAATCTGTGTAGGCCTTTTCCCACCCTTCTGGTGCTGTTGCCTCTTCCTGGGCCAGCCGAACTGCTAGGTTGCACTAACAAACAGAATATTAAGGAAGATGTACTGTAACAGTTTTAAAAGGATCAATAACTTAAAAAAAATTACATATTTTCACAATCATATGAAATCACCATTAAGAATCTTAATAGTCCCAAACCAACATTTAATAACTTCCCCTTTGTTTGAAAGGATCTCTAATAATTACATTGGTTATCAGCATTTACCTGCAATAATTCAAAGCAGGCCTTAAAATAGCAAAATATGTGCAAGCCTTTCCCCACCCTTCTGGTGTTGCCTCTTCCTCGGTCAGGCTGAACTGCTAGGCTGCTGGGAATAACCAGCCCCCTTTAGAGAAGGCTACAAACACTGAGGTGGAGCTGCAGTGGCTCAAGCGGTTAAGACGCTGAACTGCAGGCTGTAGAAGGTCAGTAGTTCAGCAGTTCAAGACCCAGGGTGCTGCATGATGGAGTGAGCTCCCATCGCTAGTTCCAGCTCCTGCCAACCTAGCAGTTCAAAAGCAAGAACTTGCAAGTAGATAAATAGGTACCGCTTCGGTGGGAAGGGAACAGCGTTCCGTGCGCCTCGGTGTTTAGTCATGCCGGCCACATGACCACGGAAATGTCTTCGGACAGCGCTGGCTCTTCAGCTTTGAAACAGAGATGAGCACCGCAACCCTAGAGTTGGATTCGACTGGCTTTCAAGCAAGGGAACCTTGACCTTTACCTTTTTACAAACACTGAGCATGCTCCATTAACTAAGTATAGGAGGGGGAAGGGGAGTTAATTCCCACACCACCTATTGGCAAATGCAGGCATGCCTGATTCCTGTATGCTGTTAACAGCTACAAAACTGCATGGGTTACACTAGCAAGTTCAGAAGGAGCAGTAGAGTCTGCAAGCCTAGATGGGACACGCTTCCCTTTTAACCCCTCCACACAGTTGTCCCTTTGTTTATCCTTTTGAAAGGAACAAGTCTCACTGTGAACTTGTTCCCAAGCAGCAAGGGCATAACTTCTCTGTGCAAAACTAGCTCATATTTTCAGGCTGAGGACACAACTGGTGCACAAAGGAGATGGCTTAGTGGTAGAGCATCTGCTTGGCATGGAGAAGGTCCCAAGTTCAATTCCTGGTATCTCCAATAAAAAGGTTGTGGTGGACGGTGGTAGGTGATATGAAAGATCTCTTCCTAAGACCTTGGAGAGCCACTGCCAGCCTGAGTAGGAAACACTGATTTTGATGGACCAGTAGTCTGATTCAGGGCCCGAGGCTGTGAAGGGCTTTAAGGGTGATGACCAGCACTTGCAATTGGCCTGGAAGTAGATGGGCAACCAGGGTGCTAGGAAAGGCGTAGCCTAATCAATAAGGGGAAGAATCAGTTTTGCATGGTGATTAGAGTGTCCAACTAGGATCTGGGAGACCCAAGTTTGAATCTCCACTCTGCCATGGAAGCCGGCTGGGTGACCTTGGGCCAGTCACAGACTCTCAGCCTAGCCTACCTCACAGGGCTGTTGCAAGGATAAAATGGGGGACAATGTAAGCCACTTTGGGTACCCAGGGCATAAATGAAGTAAAATACCCAAAGAATGCCATTGATTGAGTTTGAAGCTCAGCCAAGTCTTGTGATTTAGGCGAAGAATCTTGTGACATTCGTGTTGCACCACGAGCACATAAAGGAGACATCCCCTTGCATGATGTAATCACATTAAGGATGCAGCATTGTTTCCAGCTCTGTGTTGCGATAATAAGATCAGGGCATCACAAACACAGGCCAGCCAAACTTTCTCTTTCAACTCCGGGAAGCAGAAGAGACTTGTTCTGTGCCAAGCCGCAGGGCACCCTGCCAAGAACCCTGTTGATAGGCACGTCAGAGCCAGCCTACAGGACTTACTTAATACCAGAGCTGCCAGCTTACCAAAATATGAATATTAGATTCTTAGAACAGCTGTGCTGACACACACGACTGGACTCTGCAGTGATTATGCCCTTTCAAGCCTCACCAGTTTCATTACAGGAGTTTCATTCTAACCTTGTTAAAATAGCTCCCTTTGAAACCAAATGGACTGCAAAGTGCTTAATTTGACTTGATGGTGCTCTGAGTATTTTGCTTTGGGATTTGTTTTCTTTCCAAATGTGTTTAAGAAATAAAACACTTGAGCGTTGCTACCATTTTATCATTCGGAGGGGGGAGATGTGTGAGTTTGTGCTGCAAAAACCAAAGCAGATTTTATCCCATGTCACGGTGGAGTATCATTGTACAAAATAAATTTGATAAAACAGTAAACATTAAAACAAGATCTATAAAACGACATACAGTACAGTAATGCTGTGACTCATATCTTGCTAACAGTCTTAGGATTTTGCAACTGTTCTTTTCACAGATGTTATCCTTGTCTGTTGTCACTCAACAAGCTGAAGATGGTGTTAAAACTCCCCCCCCCAAAAAAAGCACTTTTTGAATCCTAAACCAGTATGCTGTCACATGAGTACCACCCCCATTTCCAGCTGGCCTCCTGTTTGCACAGTTGTGTACCAGCAGAGGACTTGGAGCCTGCAATAAATTCCTCACATTCCCATCTAAGGAGTGGCTGGCTGGCTGGCTGGCTGGCTGTTAGCAAAAACTGATCCAGTTGGGGCCGGCCTGTGTGCCTTGGCAAGCGCAGCTGGGATGCCCCCCCCCCCCCGGAACACGCACTGGGAATACTTCAGCACAGAAACAAACAGCCTGTTTTTCCTGCAGTTCTTGAATTTGGGTCACTGGGCCAATCCCTCTGCAGAAGAACGCAGAACTTTAGAGATTTTTTGCCAGATCTCAAGGCAGGGTCCAGTTAAACTGTAAACGCACCCTGTCCAGAGGAGAGCAACGGTGTGGTTTTATTGCTAGGGTTGCCAACCTCCTGGCATGGCCTGGAGATCTCCTGGAATTACAACTGATCTGCAGATGAATTTAGAGTCCAGTGGCACCTTTAAGAACAACAAAGGTTTATTCAAGGTATGAGCTTTCGTGTGTATTAAATACTGGGTTCAAGACGCATTGCAGTGAACTTTATTAAGTTATTCAGCAGATACAAGACTGAAACCTCAGGGCAATAGCCCTGTTTAAATAGCATGCAAAAACCACACCCAACTCCCAATGATAGGCTATTTACATAACATTAGTTCCTCATTGGTCACCTCCAGAGTCCTGGAGGGCTATTGTTCTAGGGCTCCAAGCTCAGCCAGTCTCTGGTAGCAATCCTGGAATGTTCCAGCCCTAATACATAACAGTGTGCAAAGCACACTTTTTCAAATACATTCCAATGTATTTGATCTTAAAGGTACTCTAAATTTGTTCTGCTGCTTCAGCCCAACACCGCTGACTACCTTGATCTGCAGACGACTGAGATCAGTTCTCCTGGAGAAAACGGCAGCTGCCGTTCCCCAACCCCTGCCCTCCCCAGGATCCACCCTCAAATCCTCTACACCAGGGGTGTCAAACATAAGGCCCAGTGGCCGGAACCGGCCCATCCAGGGATGTTATGCGGCCCGTGAGCAACTGGTGCAAGGGAGGGGAGAGGGACTGGTAAGTTGGGAGCCACTACTGCGGCAGTCATACCTCTCCACCCGGCCTGCAGCTCCATTTGCGGGTGGTGTGGGGGGGTTGCAGACAATCCTGTGCTGGTGCATGGGAGCATCTGCCCAGCACTGCACTGGTGGGTTTTCCTCTGCACCCCCCTCCCAGCCCACGGGACCTTGCAGTGAGGACACAACAACTTGGAACTTACCAGTTGCTATCCTTTATAAAGTTTATATCTCCAGTACCCAGCAGTACGTTTTATGACACACATGGCCCAGCCCAACAAAGCGACATTTATGTCAGATCCAGCCCCCATAACAAATGAGTTCGACACCCCTGCTTTAGAATTTCCCACCTTGGGTTCCCATTCCACTGGGGAGAAAAGTGGGGTACAAATAAATTAAAATAAATAAGCCCAGGGCTGGCAACTCTGTTTGATTCACAACTCTGTTCTCTTCAAATATTTCAGGAGCTGCGTGTGTGTGTGTGTGTGTTCATCGAAAAAGGAGTGTTCCATCCTAAGACTGCCCCACCCCCAAAATTTGTTTGCCTGAAAGTTTTCTTCCCGGTCCAGCCGGCAAGGGAGTTTTGTTTGTAAGGAAGGTCCTCTTAATAATGCCGTGCAGAGCGCTTTGCAGTACTAGATCCAGGACCGGTCCCCAGACTGCAAAGCCACTGCCACAATATGCTCTATTCATCACATTTCAGAAACAACCTTTTCCCCCCCTTTGATGAAGCAGAGTGGAAATGAATAATCAAGCTGTTGGATGCTGAAAGAAACGCTTTGGTCTAAACATCCGCCAGACCCCTGAGTCACACCCATGTGACAGAGCAGAAGTGGAAAGGGGCAAAAACGAAACAGGAAGAGGAAGCCAGATTTTTTGGGGGGGGGCTTTTTCTTGTTTTTGATTGGGTGGAAAGGGATGCTGATTTAGAAATGCAGAGTGCTGGATAGCTTTTGCTTTGGGGTCTGGCATGGCCTGCCTGCCTGCCAGTGTCTGTGCGCCTGTCAAGTCTGCCCAGGGCATCCATCTGGAAGCAAAGTTTCCAAGTTGCTAGAGGGCTTTGGTGTTTGGTCCGTCACAAGAATGTGATCCTGTGGAGCCTACCCTGATCCTTCCCCTACTGAGCACGAGATCAACTGAAAAATTCTGGTGGGTCACTCTGTTGGTCTGAAGCAGCAGAACAAAGCTTGAGTCCAGTGCAAACACATAAGAAAGCTTATAACGCCAATAAAACTTTGTGGGTCTTAACGGTGCTACTGGACTCAAACTTTGGTCTGAAAAATTTAGGTACAGCAGGGCGGTGCCTGCATGTGTCACATTCGGGGTTCTTATGCTGTGGCCTGAAGCAAGAGATAAGCCAGAAGTTCCTGTTGAAATAGGAACACTCACAACCAGCCTGTCCAGACATTCTTCCCGGCTGCAGCCAACCGTGCTCATGCTAAGCAGGGTTCAGTCTCTGATGCAATGGGGGGGGGGGGTTGTGAGGCAGGTGGCATCACCACGTGGATCGCTCATGTGACTCACGCATGCATTAGAGCACGTCAAGCCTCTGGGATGAGGACAACGCCTCGCCCAGCTCCTGCAGCCTCTCTGCACCCTGCTTGCTCCCCAGATTTGACCCTTGTTTGGCTGCATCACTGCCTCTAGGCTTGATCCCCAAACCCAGCTGCCCACACACATCCTGCACCAAAGCCCAATGAAAGGAAAGCAAAGTGGATCTTTTAAAAAGTAACATGAATCATTTTTCTACCACCTCGTCACTGTAAGGTCCTTGAGATGGTGCAGACGAAGGGTGCCTGACCAGCCAGCAGGGGAGAGGCAGGGGAACGCAAGCCTGCCCAGCAGGGCATCCCGTCAGCACAGGTGGGGTGGGGCGGGGGGTGGCAGCAGAGGCCATCAAGCCTCTGGAAATGTTCCACGCATCTCCGTGGCAGATGATAGCACAGAGAAGGGCTAGTACACGGATGCCAAACAGATGAGCTAAGCTCACTGGTATATTGCAGCGTTTCCCTCCCAACTCCATACGAGCGAGACGAGTTCAAAGTATCTCTTGACATAATCCATGGCCATGAGATCTGACAGTCCTCTACCTTAGATGGCTATAAAAGGGAACTAGAGGAAACGATGGAGGAAGATGGTTCTAATAGAGAATATAGCTAGGGTGGGTGCGTGGAACTTCCATCTTTGCAGGCAGTAGGCCACTGAATATCAGCTCCTGGAGAGACCAGAGTGTTGGAGGACTGTGTTGGAGGACTCCCGGTGGCTACCTTCTAGATCCGTCTCATCTGCGATGAGGATGAGGGTGGGGTTGTCTTGGAACAATCGCCTGTACCGTCTACGGTCCCACTCCCCACCGTACAAGAAATGGTCAAGCAGTGGGTCAGGGGTCAGCACCCAACTGGGTTGGGGTTCCACCCAGCTGGGGATCAAAGCCCATACGTCTCTGGGCCTTGCCCCCGAGTCCCTCGATTCTGTCGTGATCACTGGAGCCGCCGTGGTCACCGGTGTGGCCCCATCACTGGTGGTAGTGGGGACTTCTCCGTTGCCTTCACTCATCAAGCTGGTGGTGCAAAGGGTCGGGAAAAGTGAGTTCTAACACTTTGTCAGACTTTTGGAGAAATCAGTTCCCAACAACAGTCATTCAGAAGAACGAAAAGTTTATTGATAGGATCCAGCCTGTACGTTGGCTGTGTTAGAACTGAAGATGGAGGCACGAAAGCAATAGATATACAAGATTCAAACAGGGACCTTAAAAGGTTACAAGCCAATCACCCCCAGGTATTCCACCCGCCCAAACCAACGTCTCTGTATTCCCACCTTGGTGACATCCCCCCAACATGTCGACCAAAGCCAGATGGTGTAAACTGAGACTCAAGGCCAGTGGATGTTCCCAGGCATCAAAGCATCTGAAAGCAAAAGCATTTAGAATTCACACTCTCCTGATCCCCCTTCTGACTTCTATGGCAAGGGAGCAATAAAATGGAAAGCGAGTTTGACACCATGCCCTCCTTGAAGCTTTCAGAGAAGCATTTTATTGGTGACTGTAGGAAACAGGATCCTGGGGAGAAAAGACCCCCTTAAACTGAACCAGCAGTCTTTTTTATGTCCTTATTAGCTATGATAAGAATGGAACCCCTCTGAACAGAGGCAGCGTGCCTCTGAATGTCAGTTGCTGGGGAGCAATCAGTGGGAGAGAGCAGTTGCCTCCATACTGTGCCTGTCCGCTTCCTGGAGACATCTGGTTGGCTACGTTGCTAGTCGAGATGGCCCCTCAGTCTGAACTATCTGAGCAACATATTGGGAAGTATATAATGGATTCTTTTCCAGATGTCTCTGACAAAAAAAGCATTTAGGCTGTCAAGCCAGCTAAGAAATGCTGTGCATCAGACACTTCACCACCAACGCACCTTCCCTATAAGCTCAAGACATTCCTTACCTCCAGACCAGGTGGCGTAAGGGATGCCATATGGGATTATGAGGTGCCTCAGTTATCACTCGGATGGCATGCCAGGAGGCAAATGATGAGCAAGGAGTCTCTGAAGAGCTCAGGGCTTACATAAGATGGGCCTTTCCTTGAATATTAATAACTACTGGCAAGGCCCGTTGCAAAGAGACAGACAATGAGTGCTAGGCAGAGGGCCGGGGGGAGCGTGGCAGCTTGCAGCATGTGCCCGGGCCGGCGGCGGTCAGTGCTCCTTAGAAGCGTGGGGGGTGGCGGGCGAAGATGGGATGGTGGTGGTGAGCGTGCCACCGGTGGAAAGGCCCCACACCAACCTCCCCTCCCAGAGGCCTCCCAGCAGCCTCGGAAGCCAGGCGGGGGGGGTCGAGGGAAGATGGGCCGGCTCCGGTGAGCGCAGGACCGGTAGAGAGGGCCCACACCACCCTCCCCTCCCTGAGGCCTTCAGAGTGAGGGGTCGAGTGGAGATGGGCCTGCGGCGGCGAGCGCTCCACCAACAGAGAGACCCCACGCCACCATTCCCTCCTGGAGGCCTCCGAGCAGCCTTAGAAGGTGGGGGTGGGCAAAGACGGGCAGGTGCTGGTGAGCATGCCACCGCCGGCGAGGTTCCTCCCGGAGGCCTCCGAGCTGCCCTAATAGCTGTGGGGGTTGGGTGAAGAGGGGCTGGTGGCGGCCAGCATGCCAGCGGCGGAGAGGCTCCACGGCACCCGGTCCTACTGGAGGGCTCCGAGCGGGCCTAGAAGGCAGTTGGGGGGGCGGGCAAAGACAGGCTGGCGGCAGAGAAGCTCCATGGTACCCGCCCCTCCCAGAGGCCTCCCAGCCAGGTGGGGGGGTCGGGCGAAGGCGCCTCATGGCACCCTCCCCTCCCGGAGGCCTCCCAGCAGTCTCAGGGCCGGGGCCTGAGAGAGTGACCAGGCTGTGCGGAGGCCAGGCAGGTCCGTCCTCCTGGCTCCACACCAGAGTGGCTGCCGGGGCATCCATACTGGCCAATGGCCCCGCTCAGACTGAGGGCGAGATGCTGGGCAGCAGATTTGTGGGCGGGACTGACGCCACAGTGGAAGGGAATGTAGCCAATCAAGGGACACCTTGTGATGGGCAGTTCCTGCAGCCAACTCATTTTACCACGCATAGAACATTGCCAGACCACTACACATTTATATAATAGGACAGGATTAGCCTACAGACACTGAGACTGTTTGGGATGCAGGCAGTGGGGATACCAGGCCACATGTTTGAGTGAAGAGGCCGCTCCCTGGATGAATGCTGAAAGTGTTTATCCTGGGTTGCCCTCTAAGTTAAGCCTTACCTGCCAGCGTTCAGTCAGGCCTAACCAACATGTTTTCCAGACTGCAGCCGCCTTTGGGGTTTTCGTGGGTGTCGCAGCAGTTCCGATGGTCACACTATTGGTGCAATCAGTTCACACATGTTTTTTCATTTCCCCCCGTCACAGTTCCGTCAGTTCACATTCACATTGAGGATTGATTTTCCAGTGGGGGAGGTTGGGGGCTTTTTTGCACATGCGCTGAGGCATTGCAGTGTTTTAGCAGCCTTATGGCAGCTGTGTAATCCCTGTTAAAGTACATTTCCCGCCCATCACACTTTCAGGACGAGCCTGCCCTGGAATACATAGGCAGGGTGTGATCCCTTTACACAAGAGTAGCCCCATTGGGTTCAGTATGTCTACTCTGGTGTGATGCGAGGATGGAACTGGGGTCCAGGACATTTCAAAGTAGCCAGAATATTGCACTCTCCTTGTTGGATTGCGCTAACAAAGGACTCGTAGAGTGATTTCAGCAAGTGATTCAGCTTTAATGGAAATACGAACAAGCACTCAAACGCATTCAGAAACCAGAACAGTAAAACATTGGAGCCGGGCTCCTTTTAAACATGCCGGGCTAATATAGCCACGCCTATTATATACATAACAACCAATCAGATTGTAAGGATAAGGGCAAATCAGAGTTCTTCCCTCTCAGTGAATAGTCTCTTTGTGATTGGTCGCTGTTCCGATGCGACCAATAGCTTTTGATTACAGTCGGAGCCTAGGCTGGCTCGAAGCTCAACATGGGAGGTGGATTAGGCGATTCATGTTATGCTGTCAGTACATAACAATTCCTCCCCCCTAAGTTAAGTCATCACATTTTACAGTTATATTTACATATCACGCATATATCCGATGCCTGTCAGGCAGTATCAAATAGTTTGCTGCAGTCATAGTCAGCTAAATATGTTGGTGCTCTGTGTGTACGCTGAGACCTTCTAAGTGCGATAGGTTCACTCAGCGGGGCTTCTAACTGTAGTTCCACAGACCTTGAATCAGGCGCTTTTACGGCCGGGTCTGCTTTTTCAGTCGCAGGGAATTGCCCTGCAGTACCTGCTGACTCTACCTCGTCCTCCAAGGCGGGAGGTTGAGAAACTAATTCGGAGGACCCAGCTGACGAGTCGGCGCTGTCCTTGACCCAACACCTCCGTAACTGGTCCACATGGCGCCGCCATCTCCTACCATCGGAAATTAGGACCAAGTACATTTGAGTGCCAATACATTCGCCAATTACCCCCGGGGCCCAGGGATGGCCGGCAGCGTAGTTCCGGGCAAAAACATTATCTCCGGCCTGAAATGTGCGCATGTTCGTATGCGGGTCTGTACGCTCCTCCTGTTGCTCGTTAAGGTCAGGGTGCAATCTGTTTAACCTGGTGGTTAGCCGCCTGCCCATGAGTAGCTCGGCCGGGCTACGGCCTGTTGTGCTACAGGGGGTGGTGTGTTGACGCAGAAGGAAAGACCCCAGCCGAACACTCCAATCTCCCTCTGTCAGTCTTCCCAGGGCTTCTTTGGCCGTGCGTACCATGCGTTCTGCTTGGCCATTCGAAGCTGGGTGAAAAGGGGCAGCGGTGATTTGCCGGATGCCATTGTCCGATAGGAATGTCTTAAACTCCTCGGACACAAACTGAGGGCCATTGTTGCTGACCAGAGTGTCCGGCAACCCGTGGGTTGCGAACAGCCTACGGAGCGCATGGATGACCGCTGTGGATGTAGTTGCATTCATTTGCACTACCTCTAGCCATTTGGACCAGGCATCTACAATGATTAGGAACATTTGGCCCTGAACGGGGCCCGCGAAATCCATGTGAAGTCTTGACCATGGCTTTCCGGAGGACTCCCATTTTTGTGGCGGGGCTGTTGGAGGGTCTGGCCTGCTCTGCTGACATGGGATGCAAACCTGGACCCATTCTTCAATAGCTTTATCAATTTTTGGCCACCATACGTATCCCCTTGCTAGGGCCTTCATATGCACCATTCCCGGGTGCCCGTCATGTAATGATTGCAAGACCCTGTGCCTGAGTGTCTCTGGGATTACAACTCTATTTCCCCAAAGTACGCAACCTTTTGAAATTGAGTACATAACACTCCTCCCCCTCCCTTTCCCCACTGAAGTTTATGATTAAAATGTGTATCTTCTCTGCATTGTTCTGGTAAACATCTCAAGAGCCAGTTTTTAAGGAACTGAAGTTGCAAAATTCTCCCCCCCCCCAAAAAAAGATCACCTTGAAAACTGACTCTGCGTCAGCTTCCTGAATAAGCAGAGCTGCAGGAGCTGGTGCTGGGCCTCCCAATGGGACTGTTTCAGCGCAGGGGCCCTCCAGCACGGGAACGTTCCAGCGCTGGCATGCAAATTTATTTTTAAAAAACAACAACTTGCCACAAGGCTGCAATCCACTAGGAGGGGGGAAATGTTCAGATTCTGAGCAAGAGAAGAAGACGAGGAGGAGGAGGAGGAGGAGATTGGATTTATACCCTGCCCTTCACTACCCAAAGGAGTCTCAGAGTGGTTTACAATCTCCTTTCCCTCCCCCTCCCCACAGCAGACACCCTGTGAGATAGGTGGGGCTGAGAGAGCTCTTTCCAGAACTGCCCTTTCAAGGACAGCTCTGAAAGAACTTGTAACTGACCCAAGGTCACACCAGCAGCTGCGTGTGGAGCCTCGGGGAATCAAACCTTGGGAGGTGGTGGATGCTCTTTCGATGGATGTTTCCAAGCGGAGGCTGGATGACCCTCTTTCGGGTATGTTGTAGGGCTATCTTTCGGCTATGCTCCTGCAGAGTGCAGGGGGTTGGACTAGATGACCTGCAAGGTCCCTTCCAACTCTAACATTCTATGATTCTATGAAACCCGGTTCTCCCAGATTACAGTCCGCACTCCTAACCCCTACACCAAACTGGCTCTCTTTCCCAAGAGGGTATCTTGCAAATTCATTCCGCTATGGAAAAAAGAAAGTACAAGAAAAACTAGTTTAAGAAAGAACTGGGGATGCGGGGGGGGGGACGAGGAAAGACTGAGACAGCACAGGGATGTTAAAGACACAAGGGGGGGGGAGGTAACATCAGGGAATGAAAAATGGGACATTAAGGCAATCTGGAAAATGCCCAAGCTTTTGTTTGCCAACCTCCAGGTGGGGCCTGGAGACCTCCTGCTATTGCAACTGATCTCCAGGCAATAGAGATGAGGTCCCCTGGAGAAAATGGCTGCTCTAGTGAGTGGGCTTGAGGGCACTGTACCCTGCAAAGGTCCCTCCGCTCCTCAAACTCCGTTCCCCAAATCTCCAGGTATTTCTCAACCCAGAGGTGGCAACCCTACCAAGTTAACTCAGCAAAACAACCAGGATTGCTGATAGCCACCAGGGGCCCCTTAGGATCCCCCCTCTCCTGGTGTCACCCAGGCACAACCCAAACAATTTTTTTAAAAAACCCTTCCTTTGCCCAGCTCCATGCCCACTCACCTTCCCAGTCCCGGGGATTTCACAGAGGCCCTTAAGCCAGAGGGGTCAAACTAATTTGTTATGAGGGTTGGATATGACATAAATGTCACTTTGTCGGGTGGGGCCTTGTGTGTCATAAAATGTAACGCCAGGTACCAGAGAGATAAACTTTATAAAGGACACCGGCAAACCCAATTAATGATATTATTTTTACTCAAAATACAAACAAAAGCATTTGATTCCTAGCAGTGAAAGCAATTGATTTACTGGAGAACCCACAAAAGCCCCAATAGAGGTATTTAAGACTAGTTTCCCCCCCCAAGGGCTACCATAAAAGGCGGAGTACCTTCGTTTCCATACCTACCAGTTGCTCAAGGGCCAGATAAGAGCCCTGTAGGCCCCCGCGGCTTAAGCCTTTCCTCCCTCCACACCATTTTCTTGACCTGGAATGGCCTCAGGGAATCCCTGCTTGCCCCACTGGGGAAACCTGACAAATAGCCCATCCATTTCCCCGGTGCCAAGCGGTGCTTCCTTGGGACCACGCCAGGCTAGAAGAACAGCAGAAGGAGAAGGCTGGAGCCCCTTTCTTCTCAGTCGGAGGTGGGCGTGGATCTGGATCCTAATTACCGCCCCCACCTGCACCTGGGAATCACATTCCAAACCCCAGACGGCCTCTGACAGACCGTGGAGAGGTACCCAGTCGAAGTATGTTGTTTAGTCAGGCTCTCGGATGGTTAAGGGGAAGGAAGTCTTTCCTGCGTAGGAGTGAGATCTTGGCCCTGTCCTGGACATTGAAGGCACCTTCCAGGGGCCCTGCAGCCCCATCCTCAGCAGAGTCCCCCCCGTCTGTCGAAGCCAATGGGCCTGGGGCTGCCAGCCTTCAGGTGGGGCCTGGAGAGCTCTTGGGATTACAACCAGTGTCCCCTCTAAGCTGAGTCAGTGTGAGCTAGCTCATCGTTTTCTAGCTTCTGGCTCACACATTTGTTTGTCTTAGCGCTCACAACTTTAATCCCAGCAGCTCACAAAGTAGACTTTTTGCTTGCAAGACTCCACGGCTTAGAGGGAGCATTGATTCCAACTGATCTCCAGGTGACAGAGATCAATTCCCCTGGAGAAAATGGCTGCTCTGGGGAGTGGGCTGTATGGCATTATAACCTGCATTATAACCTGTATGGCATTATAACCTCTCTCCTCCCTGTCCCCCTCCCATCTCCAGAAATTTCCCAACAGCCCTATGCATGGTGTAACTCAGCCGAGGATGGCACTGTGGGCCTTTCTGCTAGGAAGAGGGTGGTTCAGGGGAGGAGGTGCCCGAGCCAGCCAACCCGACCAAAGCAGGATGATTAAAAGCCTCACTGTGGGAAATGTGTTTGGCTCCCAAGGGCAGCTCTGTTGACTGAGAGAAGGGGGCCAAGAGGCGTTTCTGGCTATCTCTCAGCCACCAGACTCTCCTTGCAACGGATGTGGATGGGACTAGAGGAGAAGGAGGGCTTCTATGAAAACTCTGACCTCAGCACACAGTAAGTGTTCTGTTCGCAAAGTCAAAAGACTACAGAGACCAAGAGGTCTACCTAGACCACCAAACCTGATCTGCACTTTAAGCGATGCAAAGGTGGCAGTAGAGGGGTAAAAACTATCCAGCATGCAATGAATACCGTCTTGTCATGCTCTCCCATTAAAAAAAATAAAAGCCTTACAGCATGTAGACAATTAGCCCATCAGGAAATCAGGGATTCTCAAACTCTTACAAGAAAATCTGTGGCTGGCAGGTGTGCGTGCATGCGTGTGCGACCCCCAGCAAGGGGCTTTCAAGGCAAGTGAGAAGCAGAGGTGGTTTGCCACTGCCTTCCTCTGCAGAGCCTTCCTTGGTGGTCTCCCTTCCAGCTACTGCCTGACTCTGCTTACCTTCCGAGAGCTGAGGAGGCTGGATTATACCAGGCTGCCGTCTCTCCGCATACCTAACTAGGGCCCCGGTCACACGGAGCATTTGCCGCGCTAAAGATACGGATGATAGGCGGATTTTCCGGGCACGATCACACCGCAACATCTGGGAAGCGTAGTGCTCTCGTGGCTATCCCGTGGCTTCCCGCCGAAGATGCGGAGTAAAAAACTAGTACTTATGAGGTACTGGTTTCCAGACACTGCGGGGCAAGGGCAGGCGTCTGATCACGTTTCCAGTGGAATCCCGTGACATCCGGCGCCCGCGCGGGCGCCCGCCAATGTTCCGTCACAAACAAGGGTTGTTGTTTTTTCCCAAATTTCCGCAGGATGCGCAAAAGCGCCCAACGGCGCAGTGTCGTCATTAAATGCAGTGTCGTCAACTAATGCATATCCCATGCCCTTGGTCAAAGACTTGCTAGCGGAAGCAGCCAAGGGGGAAATCTTGTCTAAGTTGGATCTTCGGGATGCGTACTTTCAAGTGCGCATCAGGGAGGGGGACTAACATAAGACTGCTTTCAACACCCCTCTTGAACAGTTCAAGTATCAGGTGATGCCGTTCGGTCTTCAAGGAGCCCCAGGGGTCTTCATGAATCTGATCAACGAGGTGTTGCACAAGCATTTGTTCAAAGGGGCCCTTGTTTACCTAGATGATATCTTGCTTTACTCCCCCGACCTCCCCTCCCACGTGAACTTGGTGAGGGAGGTGTTGACCACGTTGCACAAGCACAAACTGTTTGCAAAACTGTCTAAATGCGAATTTCATAAGACACACATTGACTTCTTGGGGTATCAGATCTCTGACAGGGGTCTAGAGATGGATCTGGGAAAGGTGCGCGATGTGCTGGGGTGGGGGGTACCCCGCACCCGTTGCCAGCTCCAATCCTTTCTCGGATTCGCGAACTTTTACAGGAACTTTTTGCCCAATTTTGCCTAGGTCAGCTTACCCCTGACAGACTTATTAAAGACTAAGGGGAAGGGCCCGTTCGAGGTGTAGACTGATCATAAGAACTTGGAAACGCTCAAAACACCTTGGTGTCTTAATGCCAAGCAACTTCTGTGGGCAGATTTCTTTTCCAAATTCCAGTTCACCCTCCATCACTTCCCCAGCTCAGTGAACTCTCTAGCTGACACACTGTCCCACCTACCCCAACTTGATAGCCAAAGGGAAGTTGTTTTGGACTCTGTGTTCACGCCTTCACATCTGGTCGGGGTGGTGATGACATGCCACATTACTTCAACTCCTGTGATGCCAGAAGCCTAACCCTCCCCAGCCAGAAGGGGCGGGGGGGAACTTGGCACCATAAGTTTGCCTCCGCCTTCTCGGAGGGCGACGAGGCCGTGCTCGAAGCAGAGAGTGATTTTGAACTGCGAAATTATGGCTGTTGGTATCGGGGACATAAACTGTTTGTTCCCCTCTCACTCCAGGGGGGGGTGTTGCAAGCTGTGCACGGCTCCAAACTGTCAGGACACCTGGGTTTCATTAAATCTCTTCAGCAACGTCAGTTTTGGTGGCCACAGATGCGCAAGGATCTATCCTCCTTTGTCAAGTCCTGCCAGATCTGTGCCATGAGTAAACCTAGACCGGGGAAACCTCCGGGTCTGTTGCACCCACTACCTACGCCGAGCCGGCCCTGGTAGGTTATCTCCATGGATTTTATTACTGATCTCCCCCAGAGTAAATCGATGACTGTTATATGGATGGTAGTGGATTTGTTTTCCAAGCAAGCACATTTCATCCCCTTTGCCTCCCTGCCAATGGCTAAGGCACTAGCAAAAGCAGTTCTCCGAGACATGGTGCATTTACACATGCTCCCCACCAAGGTGGTCTCCAACAGGGGGACTCAGTTCGTGTCTCGATTCTGGGGGGAGCTAATGAAACTGATGAGGGTGGAGAGGGGCCTGAACGCTTATCACCCAGACTGATGAACAAACGGAACAGGTCAATCAGACCTTGGAGCAGTATATCCGTTATTTTACAAACTATCAACAAGACAACTGGGTCGACCTCTTGCCCCTGGCCGAATTTTGTTATAACAACACGTGTCACTCCTCTATTGGAATGTCTCCTTTTAAAGCTTTGTATGGTTATGATAGTCCGTCCCGTTTCTGGAAGGGGACAGCGACTTGGGGCCGGGGGATGCGGCGCTATGGTGTAAACAATTGCAGGACTCATGGCCCCTGCTGTGTAAGACTTGAAGGCGGCCAAGGAGGCGTACAAATGTCAGGCTGATAAGAGAAGGGTGGAGGGTTGGGCTCTACAGCCTGGAGACTCAGTTTATGTGTCTACTAAAGACATCCAGCTGCTACGCCCTAGTCGAAAAGTGGGCTGGAAGTATATTGGTCCGTTTCTGGTGAAAAGGGTGATCAATGATGTTGCTGTGGAACTGGATCTGCCTAAAAACTTGAGGAAATTACATTCTGTGTTTCATTTCAGCCTCCTGAAGAAGGATTCCGGTTCTAGGCGTCCATTGAAACCTGTACCCCCTCTGATCTTGGTTGAGGGCGAGGAACATTATGAGATTTCAAAAATTCTGGACTCTAAGATCAAGCGTGGGAAATTAATGTATTTGGTTGAATGGTTAGATTTCGGACCCCAGCACCTCGAATGGGTGGAAGTAGGGGATATTCGAGCCCCTAGGCTGTTGCGGAAGTTTCATCGTGCTTTCCCGGACAAACTGGGAGACCTCCCAGAATGCCCAGGAGCAATGTTCCCTCTAAGCTGTGGAGTCCTGTGAGCAAAACTTCTACTTGGTGAGCTACTGGTATTAAAGTTGTGAGCGAGCGCTTTGGCTACTGCATAAATCAGTTTGCTCTGGAGCCCTCCTTCCTGAGCAAAGACAAGAATGTGTGAGCCGGAGGCTAAAAAACGGTGAGCTAGCTCATGCTAACTCAGCTTAGAGGGAACACTGCCCAGGAGACCTCCTGGAAGAACTTCCCAGAATGCCCAGGCCAGGAGACCTCCTGGAAGAATAGAGAGAAGCAGGTTTTCAAGGGGGCAGTATGTCAGCTATGCTGCCATGGGGGTGGGGAGGTTAGTTATATTCTAATTGCCAGTGCATTCCTTCTGTGCTTCTTTGCTGCTGTAACGCTTATCTATAAGTTCTGCAGGTGGTGATGTTGATGTCTGGGTTTCTCGGGAGTTGTAGGCCCAGCCTCACCTACTGCTAGCCAGGTGGCACAGCCCAGATCTTGACCGGGGGGGGGGGTCATGATGTTTTGCCAAGGCCCTTTGGTCTGTCACTTGGAGAGAGCCCCTCAGGATCCCCTGATAAGCAACCAACCTGTCATTCACTTTCATACACCCCACCTGTTCCAGAAACTCTCACCTAGTGAATTTTACAGAAAAAAATCTCTGCCTTCATGTGAAGCCACTGACCTCAGAACAGCAGCATTTCACAATCTTTGGCCATTCCTGGTGCTAATAAATGAGTTGGCCGAGATGATAGATTAGGGGCAAAGGTCTCTCAGAGGGGGGGAACTGAATTCGGTGACTTCCAGTTCTCTTCACAAGCTGACAAAAGGGCTTGTTTCACACAGAGCAAAGTGGTCGGCCTTGGCTAGTTATTCCGCCCTTAAGAAACCCGCTGGAGGCAAGAGCTGAGGCAGGTTTTCCACCTGGCCCCTTTTAAAGTCAGAGTTGTTTTCAAGGTTGGCAGCAGGCCTGGAGAAAAATTAATGTGCAGGAATGGACAGCTGAAACTTTTCAAGGCACAGAGGCCAATAACATCACCTTGCGAATAGCATCCCATCGAGCTCCTATTAAAGGGACAGGACTTTTTTCTCCAGGCTGTTGACAACCTTAGCTGTTTTGCAGCCACAAGTGGAATACGTGTGGAATTCACTGCCACAGGAAGTGGTGGCGGCAGCCACAAGCATAGACAGCTTCAAGAGGGGAGTGGATAAACATCTGGAGCAGAGGTCCATCAGAGGTCCATTAGCCACAAGGTATAGACAGGGCCGGTGGGTGCTGCCATTAGGCCAACTAGGCAATGGCAGTCAGAGGGGAGCAGAACTGACAGTCAGCATTGGGGTGTGAAATCTGTCACACGTCTATCAGGTGTAAATTTTCTAGTCAAAAAGAAGGAAGTTGAGGCACATAGTGTGAATCCTCCTGTCATAAATCTCCCAAGGGTGAATTCTCTTTGCAATTGGCTAGAACAGAACTGGCAGTTAGCAGGAGAGCGGGGGAGTCAAACTGAGGTGCACTAAAAGGAATGACAGGATTGCCCAATCTGCAATGCCAATTGACTTGCATGGGTTCCATTGAAATACATTATTGCGCAAGAAGGGTTGTAAAGAAAATGTGGAATGGATTTTCCATTAACGTCTCTGGGCCCAAATAGACTATTCTGGGATTGGAATGACAGCCCCCAGAGTGGAATGACAGCCCCTGGGTGCCGTAGATGTGTTCTGGAACTGGAATGACAGCCCCTGAGGGTAGCAGATATGTTCTGGGACTGAAATGACAGCCCCCAGAGTGGAATGGCAGCCCCTGGGGGTGGCAGATGGGTTGTGAGACTGGACTGAAAGACCCCAGAGTGGAATAACAGCCCCTGGGAGTAGTAGAAGTATTCTTGGACTTCCAAAGTCTATGCCACCGCAAGGAGTACTTCTCTTCATACTGCAACAAAGATTCCTGGATAGTGTACCTAATGTTTCTGTTGCTCTAAGGATCCTTCTCACACTTACACTGTCAGTGGCAAGTGGTGAACTAGGCTTGTCAAGTCCCCCGGGGGGCACTGCCCCCGCCCCCAACGCCGGTGGATCGGGCCCTGGGGGGAACTCCACCCCCACGTGCACGTCACCCGGAAGTTACGCGGGGCACCCTGGGGGCGGGGCCACGATCATCCGAGGGAAAACTCTATGGCGCGCTCAAAGACGCCGGCCGGGAGTCCCCCACTGCAGTAAGTTTCTGACTTGGCAACCCTATGGTGAACACAGTTTCTCAAAGCTCAGCCTTATAAAAACATACATACACTCAACAACGCTGCAAAAGAGACTACTTGGTTTGGCAAATATATCAGTTGAACATGCGGAAGCATCAGCACTTGACCTGAAGGAATTTGTGACAAAATTTGCAAAGGAAAAGGCACACAAAATGAGATTTTGATGTGCCTGAAATGGATTCAAGAGACTTAAATTTTAACATCACAATTCACAGGATTATTCAAAATGATTTGTGATTTGTATGCTAAAACTGTTTTCTGTTTGAGAAAGAAAATCAAAGATTGTTGTATTACTTATTCATGCAACTTTTTTTTTTTTAAAAAAATAGCAATTTCAAGTTTTGTGCTTTTCATTTTTCCTACAATTCATTTGTTGTTGAAAATTGATTAGCAGTGTGGGGAGGCACAAGTAGTTAGCCTTGCCTGGGGTGCAAAAAAGCCTGGGACCAGCCCTGGGTATAGATGCTCTGTACTCTTGGTGCTTGGGGGGGGGGGCACAGGGGGGGGGCTTTTGGAGTTCTGGCCCCATGGCTGGGGGGCCTTCTGATGGCACCTGGGTTTTGGCCACTGTGTGAGACAGAGTGTTGGACTGGATGGGCCACTCCTTCAAGGCCTCTGCCTTTCCAGCTAGCATTATCTCTGTCTTTTCAGGGTTTAGTTTCAATTTGTTCATTTTTAGCCAGTTAGTCTCCCACACGCATGGTGCACAGTTCAGATTACAACCGTTATCACGTGTGAAGATGGGGCTTCAGTCTTCTCTCAGAGCTGTTTTCCTGGCTTGGAACAGTTCTGGGGGGCCTTCCCCACTACATAGTGAGGACTTCAAACCCAGCCAGAGTACTCCACGATGTGGCAATCTGGCCACAGGTGCATGAAAGTCTTCAAAGCCCAGTTCACGTCCTCTGCCACGATTCTCCTGTTCTGCCCTTAGGAAGTCTTTGCAAACCTTCAGAGCCCCAATCAAAACAAACAGCTGCACATTAACCATTAACCGTGCTAACCGATGAACCCAACAAACTAAAGAAAAAAAACACTTTGAAGCTCTGTGTGTGTGTATTGTGTGTGTATACCTGCATATCTGCCACATGCATCTAGCTGGCACAAACAACCCTTGCTCCCTGTTCCCTCAGTGGTCACCCTTTATTGCTGCTCTATTTGTCTCCAGAGCTTACCTTCCTTTGCTGCATCCTTGAATGATGTGCCTATTCCAGACTGCTGTCACTCAGGCCTGTTCCACAGCCAAACCAGCCTCAGCACACATTTTAGTCTGGAGGTGTCAAACTCATTTGTTGCGAGGGCTGGATCTGACATAAAAGTCACTTTGTCAGGCCTGGCCATGAGTGCCATAAAACACAATGCCAGGTACCGGAGACAGAAACTGTATAAAGGACAGCAGCTGGTGTATCCTCACTGGTGCGTCCTCACTGCAAGGCCACAGGGGCTGGGAGGGGGGTGCAGAGGAAACCCCACACAGGCAGACTGGAGAGGCAGCAATGTAGCACTAGCAGATGCTTCTCCCACGATGCTTGACTGCTGCAGAAGAGATTGTTCTGCCATGCTGAAGCCACAATGGAGTGGCTCCCCCAGCTCCCCCCAGCACTCCCTCTTTGGCACCAGTTGCTCGTGGGGCCGCGTAAGAGCCCCGGACGGGCTGGTTCTGGCCCCCGGGCCTTATGTTTGACTCCCCTGTTTTAGTCTTATGGGAGAGGCAGAAACAGTTCTCTCTCCCCACTTTCTCCACCTCTTGCATAATTTTATAAACCTCTCTTTTGATGTATTCTTCCTAAAATGACATTGACATTAGCCTTTCTTCATAGGACACAGTTTGGTGTAGCACTCCCAGTGACAGGCAATTGGACTAGGATCTGGGAGTCCTGGGTTAAAATCCCCAGTTGTCCCACAGAAGCCTGCTGGGGGAACCTTGGGCCAGTCACATGCTCTCAGCCTAACCTGCTTCTCAGGGTTGTTGTGAGGATAAAATGGAGGAGAGGAGAGTGATGGAAACTGCCTTGGGTCCCCACTGGGAAGTAAGGCAGGATTTACATGAATTAAATACATAAACAAAGCTCTCCAACCTGTTTGTCACTGTCTAAAGACTTACGTTGATCCCAATATGAACTTTCATGAGTAAATGATTACTTCTTTGGATGTGTGAAGAGAAAGTCATTTGGGAATGATCAGGAGGTGAGGTAGAAATTTAGTGTGAATCCCACTGGGGAACCTATAATAATCCCCCCCCCCCATTTTTGTAATGTTCGCTATAGGAATTCCCAACATTATTCTGTCTGCTCATATCTGAAGAAGTGAGCTGTGACTCATGAAAGTTCATATTGAAATAAATGTTAGTCTTTAAGGTATCCTTGGACTTTGGTTTTAATTTGCTGTAACAGAGAAAAGCAGCTACCCATCTGCAATTGTCTGTCCATCCATCTATCTACCCGTCTGCCTTCCTTCTCTTCAGTCATGCAACAAATATCTCAGGAGGAGACAGCCTGGAGCAGAGGCTAGTGAACAGAGGGTCTCCTTAACAGGACACCTGAAAGAAAAACAGGACTATTGAGGCCACACACACCCAACCCTCTGAATAATTTGCCCAGCTGGTCTCCAATAATCTGTCATAAAAACTCAGTCAATCGCTTCCTATTCACTTTCTCAGTTGCACACCCTGTCACTCTTTGAAACTTTTCCTTCTGTCTCACTTGTAAGGAAGTGAAAAACCCAGCCGGAGGTTGAAAAATCAGAGCAGCACTGTAATCTTCTAGCAGTTTTACATAAACATAACTGTGATGACTTTCCCTCCATAAGGTCCTGGTAACTGTAATTTGGGGATGTGGACAAGGATGCCTAGATTCCTCAGGGAGAGGAAATTTCTATTAAAACAGTTTACATCTTTGGGACAGAAATGTCCTTGAGGTTCTAGCAAGAATTCTGGTGACTGCAGCCTGTCTTCCTCACTGAGTGAGATCCGTATTTCCAGTTGACATTTTGAGACAAGGTTGGAGAATCCATGGTTTCCTGATAACCAATAGAACTCTCTAGCAGCCTCTCACCAAGCTCAAGTGTCTGTGAACTGTTAGCATCATCACAAGCATCTAAGGTTTTGTTGTTGTCAAGTTGACATCTTTTATTTGGTACAAATTTACAGGACAAAAAAGATCCCAGCACAATTGCCCAGCTGCTGCTGCTGCTACTGCAGTGGCCACCCCCCACCCCCCAGGCTGGGCACAGAATGCTCCCATTTAGCAGTTTTGGGAGGGTGCTGGTAGTGCCAGCCAGTGCCCCCCCTGATTTATTTAAAGGCCCCCCGAATGACAAAATCCTGGCTACGGCCCTGGACCTGGGGGGTCCCCCCGGAATTACAGCTCATCTTCAGACGACAGAGATCAGTTCCATTGTAGAAAATGCAGGCTTTGGAGGGTGGTCTCCAGGGCCTTGTACTCCAGTTCGGTCCCTGTCCTCCCCGGGCTCCACCCCCAAATCTTCAAGAGGTCCCCAACCTGGATCTAGCAACTCTGCCCCCCCATCCCCTGCCAGTGGGCGGGGTACCTGGCAACCTTAGCTGTGGGTAGGATTCCCAGCTCCGGGTTGGGAAATACCTGGAGATTTGGGGGTGGATCCTGAGGAGGGTGGGATTTGGTGAGCGGGAGGGATTTCAGTGAGGTTTTGTTGTGTCCGCTGACTGCCACCAGGGGCCAGCGAACACTCCAGAGCTTGACTCTGGAGGAACAATGGGGACTAGGCTCCTGGTCTCTCCACTGGGGGACTAACGGGAGCATCGTGAGGATGAAAGGCCTTGCCCGGAGCTACGTCTGGTGGCCAGGCATCGATGCAGAGGTGGAGGCGTGGGTGAAATGTTGCCCGACCTGCCAAGCCGTTCGACCCAACCCCGTGGTCCCGGCTCCACATAGACTTCGCCGGACCATTCCATGGACTGTTATTTCTTGTAACTGTGGATTCCTACACAAAGTGGCTGGAGATAAGCCCCGTCTCCACAACATCTTCAAAGGCTACCATCCGCGCCCTCCGGAAGATCTTCGCCACCCACGGCCTGCCAGATACCATCGTCTCAGACAATGGGACGGCGTTTACGTCTGAGGAATTTCAGCAGTTTCTCAGTAACAACCTGATAAAACACGTCAGGTCGGCACCTTTCCACCCCGTGACCAACGGCCAAGCGGAACGCATGGAGGAAGCATAAAGCCGACTGACGGAAGGCGACTGGAAATGCCACATCGCCTGTTTCCTCTTAACACAGCGAACAACACCAAACCCAGTAAGTGGTCGCTGCCCAGCAGAACTATTAATGGGGCGGAGGCCAACAATCTTGCTCGACCGCCTGCACCCTGATCGGGCTCCGGAGCAACGGAACCCCTCCGAACAGCGGGAAGCGCCTCGCGGGTTCTTTCCAGAGGACCCGGTCTTTGCCAGGAACTTCGGTAGAGGCCCGGAATGGATCGTGGCCCGCATCATTCGCCCCAAAGGCACCGTCGTGTATGAGGTGTCCACAGAATGTGGGGAGGTCCTGCGGAGGCATATTGACCAACTCCCCGTGCAGGGCCTCCCCACTGAAGAGCGTCCAAGCCTGGCCACCATTCCCCCGGCGGCTGCCGAGGAGGCCCTGACATCCGACGCTTCGGAACCAGAGGGGCCTGCAACACCCGCACATCCCAGCACAGGAGACAGGGGCCCTGAGATCCCAGTACCGGCCCCCGACGGTCAACTAGAGTGCGGCGGTCCCCGTTGTACTTAAAGGACTATGTGACCTAGGGTGGGTCTGAACTATGGGGGGAGGGATGTTGTGTCCGCTGACTGCCACCAGGGGCCAGCGAACACTCCAGAGCTTGACTCTGGAGGAACAATGGGGACTAGGCTCCTGGTCTCTCCACTGGGGGACCAATGGGACAGTGGGGGGAACCCACCAACGGGACCTAGGGGTGTGTCCCCAGGTGTGTATATAGTTGGCCAGCCGGCCGTTTGTCTTTGTTGTGTACCAGTAAACCATGCTGAGCCCTACATCAGTCTCAGTGGTTTCGACACACGTTCAACCCACTACACAATAGGTTTGTTGTTGTTCAGTCGCACAGTCGAGTCCGACTCTTTGCGACCCCATGGACCAGATCACGCCAGGCCTTCCGGTCTTCCGCCATCCTCTGAAGTTGGCTCAATTTCATGTTCGTTGCATCTATGACACTTTCAAAGTGGCCATTGGCTTCTGGTGATCTCTGTTGCCTGGCAATCAGTTGTAAAAGTGGGAGCTCTCCACGTGGAAGTTGGCAATCTTAGCTGCAGAGCCTGAGACGGAGTAAAGTGATAAAAATGGCCCAGAATGGAATTTGATTGCTTGGGAGGTGTTTTTTGTAGGTAAAATGTTCTGAACTGTAGTCACGTACAAAAGGGTCAACATTACTGCAAAAAGCATGTAGCGTTTCCTTGTCTCCTCTGCTGATCTTACTCGAAGAGCCCTCCAAGGTTAGCAAGCAGTGTATTATCAACAGCCTTGATTGTGTCTGTTCTGAGTCCTTTCTGCTGCCTGCGGACATACTTGCAAAGTGATTCATCCCTCAGAACATGCATGGAACAATTGCAAAAGCATCACGTGGAAGGTGACAGGGTCAGGCAAAGGATGACTTGGAACACATTCCCACAAAGATTTAAAAGGTTTATGGCTCATTTGAAGACATCCTCTTCTGCAGTTTTGGCCCTGTGCACAAAGTGTGTGTGTGAGGGGGGGGGAGAACACAGGAGGAGCCTAAGGACTTTGGCTGGTTCACCACAACAAAACTGAGATTTCCTTTAGGATGTTAGAGTACAGACTTTTTTTCTTTTCAATTCTTAGTTGAGACATTTGGGCGATTGATTGATTTTCTGATCCCCAAGGTGCCCTCTGAGCATGTCAGATCAGAGGCTGATTTGAGTTCAGGAGTTGTTACTACAAGGACATCCAAATATGCATACAGGCCCTGTTTGTTTTGTTTTTTTCCTGTGGAAACTTGAGACTTAACTAAGGGATACATTTAGGGTTACTTTTTTTTGGTGTAGGGAAAAATGTCCTGTCCCTTTAAAAAGAGGTTTTATGTGTGGAAAGGTGAAGCTTTTAATGGCGTGGAGGTAAGAAGAGACTGGATTTATACCCTGTGCCCTTCACTTGGAGTCTCAGAGCAGCTTATAAACTCCTTTCCCTTCCCCTCCCCACAACAGACACCCTGCGAAGTAGGCGAGGCTGAGAGCTCTGACAGAAACTGCCCTTTCAAGAACAGAGAGCCAGTTTGGTGTAGTGGTTAAGTGTGCGGACTCTAATCTGGGAGAACTGGGTTTGAGACCCCACTCCTCCACTTGCACCTGCTGATGTGACCTTGGGTCAGTCACAAGCTCTGTCACAGCTGTCCTTGAAAAAGAGCAGTTTGTGTTAGAGTTCTCTCAGCCCCACCCACCTCACAGGGTGTCTGTTGTGGGGAGGGGAAGGGAGAGGAGTTTGTAAGCTGCTCTGAGACTCCAAGTGAAGGGCAGGGTAAAAATCCAATCTCCTCCTCCTCCTCCAACAGCTGTGCCAGAACTATGGCTTGCCCAAGTTCATCCAGCAGCTGCAAGTGGAGGGGTGGGGAATCAAACCCGGTTCTCCCAGATTAGAGTCTGTGCACTTAACCACTACACCAAACTACACCAAAGGATCATCTGCTAAATAATATTCCTATGAGCTTCTGTTAAAGGCCAGGACATTTTTTCTCCACACCTGCTGCCAACCCTAGACTTCTCAGAATGTCCTGGTCTAGGTATTAGTCAACTCTCCTGTTTTCAAGCTGTGGATTGTTGCAAAGTTGAGAGTCACCATTTTTGCAATATGTTTTGTTGCCTGGCATTCTATGCTGGTGCTCGTGCCGGCAGGGGTGACTGCAACCCAGGCAAGGGAATCACAATTGTCATGTCTCCATTCCATAGTAAACCATTTTTAAACTCAGAGAGCCTTAATCGAATTGGCCCTAATTTTAGCTAATCAGTCTCACATCTACTGGGTAAACCAGTTCTACAGTATAGCAAATCTGGCATGATAAGAATGTGTGGTTGTAATTGTGCGCTCTGTTGTCGGGGCTTGCCTTAATAAACAGAAAGGCCAATGTCATTATTTGATTTTTAAGATCTAGTTCCTTTGGAAAGCTTCTTGCAGAGTTTTTTTTTCTCCTTCACATTTCCTCAGGCAGTCAAGGCCACATCTGTTTGCAGCAACAGCCTCCAGGGATGAGGGAGTATATTTGGAACCCGGCTTGACAGCAACAGCTTGGCAGACCAAAAAGATTTATTGAAGAGGCTTCTGCCCCATGACCAGTACCTTCTTGTTAAATACTAGGTTCTAGGCACATTGCAGTGATCAGCTCAGGTCTGTTCAGTGATTTCAGCAAAACTACAAGACAAGACTCCAGAGTCTCAGCTCTGTTTTATAGCATGCAATTGCCACACCCAAACACCCCCCACTCCCAGTGATAGGCTATTTATATAACATTACTACTTGATTGGTTTATCCCAGAGTCCTGGGCGGCTATTGTTCTTGTGCTCCAAGCTCAGCCAGTCTCTGGGGCGATTCAATGAGGGATGGATTCCAATACATAACACTTCTCTTCACGTTGAAGGAATGCCAAGAGATGGAAGAGGAAGGGTGTAGTTATGCTCCACCTTGGCATTCCACAATGTGTTATTTGAAGACACGGAGGCGTCGGTTCCATCCACGGTTGCTGAGAAAAATTGTAGGCAACAAGCAAAATGCTGGAGAACCAGGGAAGAAAAATGGGACTGGGGAAATAGTTCTGTTTAGATCAGGTTGTTGAATCGGTGGGATTATTTAGCATGCAGTTCTGACACAGGGGATGCAGGGGACGTCTCAGGAGGAGCTACTGCTAAAAGAAACTTTGGGATATTGCTGTGCTGGGAGATGGGTAGGGTGCTGGGCGTCGAAGTGCAATTCATGAAGGTCTGTTGGTGTGCTTGCTGGTTGCACTAAAGGGCCAATTTGCACGTTGTACCTTTTACAAATTCTTGGTCTGGCCATAAAAGCTGAAAAACGGCTCACCATGTGGAAACCTCCCCCTACTGTGTGGAGGATTGCTATGCTGCTGCTAGGCACAGCCACTATGTGAAATGACTTCAAACATGGTCCCAGCAGTCTGTAGCTACTGGCTCAGGGTGCAAACCAAGATGGATAGCTTCAGGCAAATTATATTTTGGGTTTTTTAAAGCAATTTAAGAAGCAGAAAGATGAGGTGAAGAGTAAGATGTATGTAAAGAAAGTAGGGTTGTTTTTTGTTGTTGTTGTTCAGTCGCACAGTCGAGTCCGACTCTTTGTGACCCCATGGACCCCATTACGCCAGGCCCTCCTGTCTTCCGCCGTTCTCTGAAGTTGGCTCAATTTCATGTTCGTTGTATCTATGACACTGTCTAACCATCTCATCCTTTGCTGTCCCCGTCTTCTTTGACCTTCAATCTTTCCCAGCATCAGGGGCTTCTCCAGTGAGTGCTCCCTTCTCATTTGGTGGCCAAAGTATTTGCGCTTCAATTTCATTATCTGGCCTTCCAGGGAACAGTCAGGGTTGATTTCTTTTAGGATTGACTGATTTGATCTTCTTGCAGTCCAAGGGACTCTCAAGAGTCTTCTCCAGCACCATAGTTCAAAAGAATCTATTCTTCGGCGCTCGGCCTTCCTTATAGTCCAACTCTCGCAGCCATACATGACTACTGGGAATACCATTGCTTTGACCATGCGGACTTTTGTTGGCAGGGTGATGTCTCTACTTTTTATCATGCTGTTTAGGTTCGCCATCGCTTTCCTCCCAAGGAGCAGGTGTCTTTTAATTTCATGGCTGCTGTCACTGTCTGCGGTGATCTGGGATCCCAGGATCGTGAAGTCTGTCACTACTTCCACGACTTCCCCTTCTATTTGCCAAGGAGTGATGGGGCCGGATGCCATGATCTTAGTTTTTTTGATGTTGAGCTTCAAGCCCACTTTTGCGCTCCTCTTTTACCCCGAGTAAGAGGCTTTTTAGGTGGAGGTGGGGACAGACGAAGACAGATCCATTAACCATAACAGGGATGTAGGATTTTTATCTCACTACAAATGTTGACCTAACCTGGATAGCCTAGGCTAGCCTGATCTTATCGTAAAGCAGGGTCAGCCCTGGTTAGTACTTGGATGGGAGACCTTCAAGGAATACCAGGGCAGCTATGCAGAGGTAGACCATGGCAAACCATCTCTGAAACGTCTCTGGCCTTTAAAATTCTATGGTTCCCCATAAGTCAGCTGCGACTTGATGGCAAATAAATAAATAAATGTTTGCTAACCTAACATGGCCGACCACCTGGATCTCACAGAACCTGGTGCTCCCAACCTTGTACAGGGATTAACAGGCAAGCATAAATCAGCTTGTCACCTGAGCAGGGAGGGACATTTCTTGAGAAATGTGCTGCTGCTGCAGCAGTAGCCAGTCCACAGTTATCCATGCTCGCTAGTCTACTGCAAAGAGCTCCACATGGGACAGCTTTGAAAGACAATTCAAAAAATCCAGGTAGTTCAAACTGCAGCAGCAAGATTATTAGCTGGTGCAAATTACAGAGCACATGTTTCAGCTGTGCTAAAGGATTTACACTGGCTACCAACTAACTTCCAGGCTCAGTTCTAAGTGCCGGTTATGGCCTTTAAAGCCCTGTACAATCTCGGACAAGAGCCTAGCTTACAGTGCACCCGTACCCCGAGATCCTGTTCACACAGACTGCTATCCAGAAGTGTGTCCTCCATCCAGTATGTGTGTCCCTGATGTTTGTTACTCACATGTAGAACTCCTCACTTATCCCTGTTGAATTGCCTCTTATTCACATCCACCCGCTTTTCCAGTGTGTTTAGATCTCGTTAAATTCTATCTCTGTCAGGGTGTTTGCTACTCCTTCCAATTTGGTATCATCTGCAAATTGAATGAGTAGTCCCTCCATCCCTCATCCAGACAATTTATAAAAACATTGGGAGAAAAGAAAAAAAGAAAAGTACCAGGCCTAGAACTGAGCCCTGTGGCACCCAACTGGATACTTCCCTCCAATCAGATGAAATGCCACTGACAACTACTCTTTGGGTGTGGTTCTCCAATCAGTTCCCCATCTACCTGACTTTCATGGAGTCCGGTCCAGAGTCCTCCAGTTTATCCATCAGAACATCCGGATGCAAAGTATGCTATATTTCCAGTGTCCGCTAAAGACTTGTTTACCCAGGCTTTTCAAAGAATCTATAAAAATGTGATTTCAATATGTGATTTTAAATTGTGCGTAAGTTCAGTTGACTCTTGGGCTTTTGGAGGAGGGAAGGGGTTAAGATAATTTAAATAAATACACAGAAACTGAGAGATGTGGAATTCTTTCTTGCTAGGCTCCCTTGGACAGGAAAACTCTAATCCCAGTTGAGTACAGATTTGGCTGCTGCTGCTCAGTGATGAGAGGAAGGCACTCTGCACATACTCAAGGGCAGCCTGCTCAGTGTAGTGGTTAGCGTGTTGGACTAGAATCTGGGAGACCCAGGTTCAAATCCCCTCTCTGCCATGGAAGCTTGCTGGGTGACCTTGGGCCAGTCACACCCTCTCAGCCAACCAACTTCACAGGGCCTCTTGACTCCTGAGGATAAAACAGAGGAGAGGAGAAGGATGTCAGCTGCTTTGGGTTCCCGTGGTAGAGAAAGGCCAGGGGTATAAATGAAGCCAATAAATAAATAATAAAGGTGTAGCACCTTGTAAGTTCCAGGGCTTAAAGTTTGCAGTGGGGGGGAACCCTGTACTCGATACCTACTAGGGGGCTGGGATCAGTGCTCCCCCTCTCAGCTGTGGGGTCCTGTGAGCAAACATTCCGCTCGGTGAGCTCCTGGCATTAAAGTTCTGAGATTTGGCTGCATAAATGAGTTTGCTCTGGAGCCCTCCTTCCTGACCTAAGACACAACTGTTGTATTGTGAGAAAGGGAGAAAAGTACCTCTTTCTCCACCTGGTCTATCCCATGCATAATCTTATAAACCTCGATCATGTCACCCCTCAGCCGTCGTTTCTCCAAGCTAAAGAGCCCTAAGCGCCTTAACCTTTCCTCATAGGGAAAGTGTTCCAACCCTTTTATCATTCCACTTGCCCTTTTCTGCACTTCTTCCAAGGCTATAATATCCTTTTGGAGGTGTGGTGACCAGAACTGTACACAGTACTCCGAATGAGGTCGCGCCATTCTCCAGGACTGTCTGTCGCAACCTGGAGTTGGCAACCTTAATCTCCCACTGGGTTGTGTAGCAAGGCCGATAGGCTAAAGTTTATAAAAATCCTTTTCATTACTATTACAACAATCAATATATATATTATTATCTTTTCAAACTGGCTTTTCTTCAGTGCTGAGGTGTCCCGTCTCCGAAGCGCTTCGCCGGCCTTGTCCTCGTGCCAGGCCCTCCCCCCTGTCAGCCGCCGGGCCCGTGTGGTTTTATCTCCGGCAGGCGGGCGGGCGGCGAAGGGCGGCTCTCCGGAGGAGGTTTCAGGCGACGGGGCCGTCGAGGAGGGGAGGCAGGATCCCCACACAGCTCGTTTCCGGCTCTGACCGCGAGGCCGCTTCACGCCCCTCTCCCTCCGTGGCGCGCTTCCCGGGGGCAGGAAGGAGCCCCCCTCTTGTGCGGGATGGCATCTCCCGAGAGCCGCCCGGGCCGCCGCCGCCGGGCTGTCTCACCGCAGCGCAGAGGGGGCGGCAGGAGCGGCGCGGCCCGAGGGGCTCCGAGGGGGCGGAGGGGGAAGCCCCGACGCGGCCGCCGCCGCCGCCGGCCCCGCCCCTCCTCCTCCTCCTCCTCCTCCTCCCTCATAAGCCGTCCCGCGGCGGCCATTTTGTGCCATTCTTCCTCCGCGGCTTGAGGGGATCCCGCGCCGAGCCGTTTTCCCGGTCGCCTCCTCCTTCTCTTCCCACGCGTGGTTCCGAGGCGGTCTGAGGGGCGGCTCCGTCGATGGCCAGCTTTCCCCCGGCGGTTAACGAGAAGCTCATCGGTGAGCGACTCCCGGGGGGGGAGGGGCTGGTTTCGCGCCCTTCCTTGCGTCGCGCTTCCCTCCGTTCTCCCCCCCCCCGGGGGGACTTTGACAGGGGAGAGAGAGAGGGATCCCCTCCCGGGGGTGCCGGCCGAGGGGCGCTCAGCCTGGCCGGAGAGGGAGGCAGACCCCGCCCCTGCCCCGGGCTCTCCTCCTGTCGAGGGCCGCCAGCTCTGGAGTGGGACATACCTGGAGACTTGGGGGGGGCGGGGTTTGGGGAGGGGCCTCAGCAGGGTCCGATGCCGCAGAGGCCCCCCCTCCAAAGCAGCCGTCTTCTCCAGGGGAGCTGATCTCTGTTACCTGGAGATCCGTTGCGAAAGCGGGAGGTCTCCAGGCCCCACCTGGAGTCTCCAGGCCCCACCTGGAGGCTGGCAACCCTACTCCCTTCTGCCCCCCCCCGCCTTTGCAGCGCTGCTCTCCCGGTGTGTGTGTGTGGGGGGGCGTCTCCGAGGGGGCTCGGGGGCGCGCCTGGCGGGCGGGCGGGGAGCAGTGCTCCCCCTCTCAGCTGTGGGGGTCCTGTGAGCAAACATTGAGCTCCTGGCATTAAAGCTCTGAGATTTGGCTGCTGCATCACTGAGTTTGCTCTGGAGCCCTCCTTCCCGCCCTAAGACAGAAAGGTGTGAGCCCGAGGCTACAGAAAACAGGGTTGCCTGTTCCCTGGAAGGCCAGATAATGAAACTGAAGCTCAAATACTTTGGCCACCCAATGAGAAGGGAGCACTCCCTGGAGAAGACCCTGATGCTGGGAAAGATTGAAGGTCAAAGAAGACGGGGACGGCAAAGGATGAGATGGTTAGACAGTGTCATAGACGCAACGAACATGAAATTGAGCCAACTTCAGAGGACGGCGGAAGACCGGAAGGCTTGGTGTGATCTGGTTCATGGGGTCGCGAAGAGACAGACTCGACTGTGTGACTGAACAACAACAACAACAACTGTTCATCTGCGTTGTCCTGTGCAGGCACACATGGGATCTGCACACGCGCAGATCCCATGTGTGCCTGCACAGGACAACGCAGATGAACTGTGAGCTAGCTGGCACCCACTCCGCTTAGAGGGAACCGTGGCTGGGATTCCTCCGGCCCCACCGCTCCTCGCCCCCCCCCCAGGAAGTGAGTGGCGCCTGCGCCAGCGAGACACGAAGCCCAGCGGACTTTGCTTTTGCTTTGACTGACAGGGGCCAAGGTGTTCCTCTCTTTCAAGAGGAGGTCCAGCGAAGCAGGGGTCTGGCTCCTCCTGGGGCGCAGCCCTGGCAGCACGGAGCCCCCGTCTGCGGCTCTTCTTGAAGGCGCTGGTGAGCACCCTGTTTTCAGGGGCTGCCGCACCATTTACATTGGAGCAGTGTTCCCTCTAAGCTGTGGAGTCTTGTGAGCTAAAATTCTACTTTGTGAGCTACTGGCATTAAAGTTGTGAGCGAGCGATTTGGCTCCTGCATCAATTAGTTTGCTCTGGAGCCATCCATGCCTGAGCTAAGACAAAAATCTGTGAGCTGGAAGCTGAAAAACTATGAGCTAACTCACACTATCTCAGCTTAGAGGGAACACTGCATTGGAGACCTGTGCAAGAAGGCAACTGGTTGTAGAAATGATGTCAAAAGGCAGATAAGAATGGGGCGGAAAGAGCGGGGAGTCCTTCTGTTCTGTTGCCTGCTTTTACAACTGGGCAGCAACTTTCACTTCCCCTTGTAACCAATGCTCCCTCTAAGCTGTGGAGTCTTGTGAGCAAAAATTCTGCTTTGTGAGAGACTGGCATTAAAGTTGTGAGCGAGCGATTTGGCTCCTGCATCAATTAGTTTGCTCTGGAGCCATCCTTCCTGAGCTAAGACAAAAATGTGTGAGTCAGAGGCTAAAAAACTGTGAGCTAGCTCAAACCAGCTCAGCTTAGAGGGAACACTGCTTGTAACCTTGTGGCGCCTTCTGTATGGAGAAAGAGCACTGAATTGAGTGTAGAGTAGCACACTGTGAGACCTGAGTTCTGATCTGTGCGCTAGCTGCCATGCTAGCTGCCCTCCTCTCTGTTGTTTCCTAAGCTGCCTTTATTGAAAATAAGATTCTGTTAATAGCTAACCTAGAATTGTGGTCTCTCTCCCCTCCCCAGTTTTTATCTGCATTTTAAGAGAACCCGTTACAGTGTTTAGATTTCTCCCTTCAATTTGTACAGAAGCAATTTCTGTTACAGCGGAATTTCACAATGCCAAATCTAGCAAATGAGGTTTGTTTTCTGCTGAAACGCATTTGCAGATACATTTTCGAGCTGATTTGCTGTTTCAAACAGTTGGGCTGCCATTGTGGCCATTTTGTTGAAGCGGCGTCCCACTCCTGCACCTCCTTCCTCTTTTGGCTGTGGGGGGGGGAGGTGAATTCATTTTTCCTGTTTCCAGCGATCTGAATTTTTTCCTCAACAAACACAGGAGCCTGGCAGAGGTGTTCTGATGGGAAAATCGCCCTGAGCCTGCCTTGGTAGGGAGGGCAGGGTATAAATTGGATAAAATAAATGCTACTAAGATCCAAGAAACCCCCCCCCCCCATTGGAGTATGGTTTTGAAAGACAAGACCTGTCATTACCAAACAAGGAGAGATTTCCAGTGTTTGGATTTATTTAGATTTCCTTTTGAGGGTATGTATAGCAGCCAGAGCAGCTAACGTGGGTTAAGAGTTCATATCATACACACACATCCTGCAGTAGTAGACCCCCCTCCTGCATTTGAATGCAGACATCACACAAAAAGCCCTGCCTTGTTACTCTGTATGTAAAGAAGGTGTGGCTACTCATTTCCTCTGATTCCTGTTCCTTGTTTTGCTGTGCCCAGTTGTTACTGGAGAAAGCGAGCTCGCATTGGTAGTAAATAACTAATTCTTGTTGTCTCTGGAGAACATTTGTGTTGACATGATTCTTTGTCTAGACTGACTAGGATGGCTGTAAATGCTGTGCAAAACAATTGGAATCAACCTAATGTATAATGCATCCTTAAGAAATAAATTACCAACATTTTTAGTGTTGTTTAGGTATCCCTGCTTAGGTTTTATGGTTGCCGATAAAGCACATTAAATTCAAAGCTACTGTCTTAGACACTCTGTGGTTTTGGTTTGGTTAGATAGGATCTAGCAACACTGTGATTGTTGCTAAGATAGAAACCGGTAAACTAAGTCTGAACACTTTTGAGTCTCTGTTTGGCATAGGCTGATTGTAGAGGCTGTTCAGATGATGAGAGCTAGCACGGGGTCATGGGGAGAGTTCTGCAGCAGGCCTTGTAGAGACCCAGGTTCAGAAACCCTACTCTTCCATGAAGCTTTTGCTGGGTAACCTTTATGACTTTTTGTTTTAAGTGATGCAGCAGCATGAAGGATGCTGCATTGTAAAGCTGTGGCGTTCCTCATTCTCACTTGCAAATGGTGCAATCTCTTTAGGAAGGTCACGTGCAGTAGGAGAGCTTCTAGCCCCAGTTTCTCCTTTTGACAAGAAGTGTGGGCGTGAAAACTGGACGGTTGCCTTTGCACCAGATGGCTCCTACTTCGCTTGGTCACAAGGTCACCGCATAGTAAAACTGGTTCCCTGGTCTCAGTATCTTAATAACTTGTAAGTACCACCTTTTTCTGACAAGTTAAGTGTCTGGTATTTTTAAAAATTTGTCTGGATTTGTGATTGTGACACTGTGCTCAACAGATTAGCTGGTTTTGTTGTCTTGGTGAAGAAATTAGCATTATTTAAACCAGGCAAAGGCTGCATGAAACACAGAGCTAGAATTTTATGGAAGGGTATAAGAATTAAACTAAAATGGTGAAAGCCCCTGGTCTCCCCCCCCCTGCCTATATTTATCATGCTTAGTCATACATACCACAGCCGTGAAGGTAGGCAAACGTGGGCCAGTGGCTAGAAACTGGGTCTCAGAGGTCCACCTTTTCCTTGGGCCAGCCTCCGTTCTTCACAGGGTTGGTAAGAAATTACTAAAAGTGCTTTGATCTAGAAAGTGGGTTTTATTGGCTGTTCTGTGGACCATAAATAGGACCCATTTTTTATTTTCCTTAGCAGGATAAATTGCACTCATGACTAGCCAGCTGACTTCCTCTGTCGAGAATGTTCTATATCAAGCAGCTTATTGAACCTGTCATTTCAAGACTTGTTCCTTCTAAAATGTTGACCGTTTTTCCTCCCTCCAGTTCAGCGCATGGCGTAAAAAATTTTGCAAACGCAAGCCAGTCAAGACTATCAAAACAGAGCAGCGATGGTGACCAGAAGACCAAGCCCCGTGAGCATTCAATAGATTGTGGTGACATTGTTTGGAGTCTTGCGTTTGGGTCTTCGGTGCCTGAAAAGCAGAGTCGCTGTGTGAACATAGAATGGCATCGGTTCAAGTTTGGACAAGACCAGCTTCTGTTGGCAACAGGCTTATCCAATGGGCGTATCAAAATATGGGATGTCTATACAGGTAAAAAAAATAAACAGCCTGGTGGAAACGTTCATCCACTTTTCATTCTAAAATATTCAAAAGAACAGCCACATGATCCATGTTTCTGAAAGATGTACTGTCACCCGTGGAGCCATTCATTCTGAATGTGTTTGACTTGTATCAGATTAACGGAGAATTATTACAAAGACAAGTAGAACCTCTGTATTTAGAGGCAGTATTCCTCTGAAGATCAGTTGCCCGGGGGGGGGGGGGGCTAAGTCATGGTGAAAGGTTTGTGTCCTGCGTGTCCTGCGTGTGGGATTCCAGGGAGCATCTGGGTATCCTCTGTGGAAAGTGGAATGCTGGATCTTGAGTGTAGTCCAGCCTCTTTTGTTTTTGTTTTTGTTTTTATATCCTGCTGTTCTCCCCCCTCACACACATTATGGTGTTGTTCTCCTCTGCAAAACCAAGCAAAGGTTAGTGAAAAGGAGGGCCAATATTAAAACTTTTCCATAAAAGATAAAAAGAGGTACATGTATTTATTAATAATAATAACAGATTTTAAAACATATATAGAGGCCCATTTACAACCAATGTATATTAAATATAACAATATCAAGGGCTTACAAAGTTGACCTTACGCGTTTCGGCCAAATAGGCCTTCCTTAGAGGTCATACATATGTGGCAAGATGGTTAATAATTATTTTCACATAAACACAATCAGAAATATATACAAAGTATAGATTCAATGAGGACCATAAAGTAAATTGTTCAAAAGTAAAGTCACCAGGCACAAGGTAAATATGCACATAAGACTTTTCTCCCTTTCTCACAATACAAGAACTCGTGGGCACTCCATGAAATTGCTGAGCGGTCGGGTTAGAACGGATAAAAGGAAGTACTTCTTCACCCAAAGAGTGATTAACACTTGGAATTCACTGCCACAGGAAGTGGTGGCGGCTACAAGCATGGACGGCTTCAAAAGGGAATTAGATAAGCATATGGAGCAGAGGTCCATCAGTGGCTATTAGCCACAAGGTATAGATAGGGACTCTGGGGCAAGTGATGCTCTGTCATCTTGGTGCTTGGGGGGGTCAACAGTGGGATGGCTTCTAATGTCCTGGCCCCACTGGTGGACCTCCTGATGGCACTGGTATTTCTGACCACTGTGTGATACAGAGTGTTGGACTGGATGGGCCTTTGGCCTGATCCAACATTGGCATCTCTTATGTTCTTATGTTCTTAAGACCTTTAAAGTGCAATCACTAGCCCAGTTATTATAAAATTGTGGTCCAAAAATTTCCTCCTTTGATTGTGTTGCCACAGCATTCATAAGTAAAAAGCAGTGTGCTTGGATTTCTGAAGAACATCTTTGCAGCTGTAGTTTCACCCAGTTTCTTCTAGACTTGGGTGAAAACTGATCCCAGGTTCCTTGGAACTGAAACTCTAGCAGCATTGCAGTGGGTTAAGGCTTAAGTATTGAGCAAGTGGCAGAAATTCCTTTGGTTTCAAAAATTTTATGCTGCTTATAGGAAAGCTTTTATCATGGCACTTGGTTTAAAAGGCAGTCCAAGAGAGAAAGCAAATATATTGACTTTAAAAAGACAAGTTCAGGATCAAGGTTTAAGTAAACAGAGTATTACTTACACTGTGTAATATGCATGTGTAAATAATTGGTTTCCTAATCCATTTGTATGTTTGTAAGGTATTTATGTCCTGCCTTTTGATCTCTCTGAGCCCACAAGGTGACTCACAAAAGAGAACCACTGTCTCAAAGTAGAAAAAAGCTAAACTAGCAAGACATGTCAGCAGCAGGATGCATTGTGTTTTTATCCCACCTTCCCTCCAAGGAGCTAAGAGGAGTGAATGTGGTTCTCCCCTTCTCCGTTATATTGAAGCAACCCTCTGGGGGTGGGGGTGGTAGGTTACTGAGAATCACCGAGCCAAAGGCATCCAGTGAACTTCATGGCTGAGCAGTGATTTGAACCCAGGTCTTCCTAATTTACTCCACACTAGTTTCCGAGAGGAAACAAAGTAGGCCTTTGTAGGAGGGTATGCTGCATTCGGAGCGCCCCTACTGGAAGGGCCCTGCTTTTAATTCTGGCAGGGGAACACAAGGCAGTGCCTCAGAAGGTGGTATTGGGGAGTCAGCAGATTGGTGTGGGAGAATCTGGTCCTTAAGATGCTTTTATAAGTAGGAGAAGGTGGTCTTGCTAGTGATGGGGGGGGGATTGCAGTGCTTACTGGAAGCTGATTTTTCAAGGCTTCTTGACACGGCATTGGTGGTGTGTTTCTGGAAAGAAGTCCTCCCCCCATCCAAACGGGATGCGGTGATTGCTACTCCTCACTTGATGGCAGGATTTAATTTTGAAATGTGTTCATCCGACAGGAAAGCTCCTCCTTAACTTAATGGACCATACTGAAGTTGTCAGAGACTTAACTTTTGCCCCTGATGGGAGCCTCATACTCGTGTCTGCCTCAAGAGACAAAACACTAAGAGTGTGGGACCTAAAAGACGATGGTAAGTGATTGCCTCTGGCTTTGTGGTGCGGCTCTGAAAGGACATTCTGGGGTTTATATTTCCGTGCTGCCTGTGTTTCATATCGCAAGGTCAAACAGAGGGTGCAGAGAAGTGTCCCAGGTCCTGATTTTTCTCACCCATCCATCTGTATGTAAGCCCTCACTCATTCATATATTTTAGGATGGGCCTTTTCAGGCTTTGGCTCCCAGGTTATCAAATTAGCTACCAAACCAGCTGCGCAGATATTTTGATTTTTGTCCCTATCATTTCTGAAGGATATGGTTTTGGTTCTTACCCAGTAAGGAATTCTAGGGAGACAGACTCTTTCGATGAAGCAGAAGATTTTATTGGATATACAGCTTGCAAGCAGGGTGCCCAGCTCAGAGAACAGAACACCCCGCATTGAGTTAATCAGCAGATATATATACTATCCCAGAGAGGTATAGAAAATAAAAAACACCCTGTCTTGGCCCCCTTTCTGGTGACCAAAACATACAGTCTTCCAATCCCGTTCGCCTAGAGGAGGGGCCGTAACGCCTCTGTTGAGAGTTCTGTTCTTTCTCTGTGGAAACCCCCTCCCTGCAGAGGGTCTAAAAGTAACCCCACCCCTGCCAACAGTCAACTCTCCTCCTCCAGAGGGTCTGCTGAGATAGCAAGCCGGCCTGCTCAAGCATTTAGGTTCAGACACCATATTTTTATATGTAGCCAAGCTCCAGAAGTCCCTTTTCTCAATTTTGGGTTATTTGTGCAGGCCTATTGTCTGGTTTCATAATAAGCATTAATCAATTGATTTCAAGCAATATTTTTCTACTGCAGTTTAAAGCAAGGTATTTAAGATTTTCTTTATCAGAAGTCCCCTTTTTCATTTCTCAAAAATTTCCATCACAATTTCCATCTCTATGATGCATCTCCGGAGGCATCTGGATCGGGGCGGAATGGCAGTGCTGTGGTTGTTAGACCTGCCAGCAGTGTTCGATACAGTCGGCCATCAGCTACTGACCCACCACCTCGCTGATGCTGGAATCCATGGGCTGGCCTTGCAGTGGCTTGTCTCCTTCCTCCAGAGTCGGGGACAAAGGGGGGCAGTGGGGGAACAGCTATCCCAGAGTAACCCACTGGGTTGTGGGGTGCCTCAAGGGGCAGTGCTGTCCCTGAGGCTTTTTAACAACTATATGCGCCCCCTTGCCCAGATCGCCCAGAGGCATGGGTTAGGATGTCACCAGTATGCAGATGACACCCAGCTCTATCTGTTGTTGGGCGGCCAGTCTGACTCCAAACCGGAAGATCTGGGCCAGGAGTTACAAGCTGTGGCTGGTTGACTTAGACTGAGTCAGTAGAAGCTGAATCTGATGAAGATGGAGGTCCTGTGCTTGAGTTGGGGCAGACCAACCGGAGGGATCCCTCTCCCGACCTTCGATGGGGCTCCTTTGGTGCCAGCGGCGTAGGTTAGGAGTTTGGGAGTGTTCCTAGATGCCTCCTTAACAATGGAGGCCCGGGTAGCAACCACCGCCAAATCGGCCTTTTACCACCTTCAGCTGAATAGGCCGTTGGTTCCCTCCCTCGAACACAACGACTTGGCAGCAGTGATCCACACAATGATCACCTCGAGATTGGACTACTGTAATGCTCTCTACATGGGGCTGCCCTTGTCTCAAATCCAGAAGCTGCAGCTGGTGAAAAATGCCACGGCCAGGCTTTTGATGGGGCTCCCTAGATGGGAGCACATACAGCCTGTGCTAAAAGCATCGCACTGGCTGCCGATAGCGTACCAGATCCATTTTAAGATGCTGGTTCTTTATGGCCAGGGACCTGCATACCTGAGGGACTGCCTTTCCCCACATGTTCCCCAGAGAGTGCTGCGATTGGAGGCCCAAAACCGACTGGCCCTCCCAAGTCTTAGGGAGGCCAGGTTGGCAACAACCAGGGCCAGGGCTTTCTCGGTGGTGGCTCCACTCTGGTAGAATGAGCTCCCAGAGGAGTTCAGGGCCCTGCGGGACCTTGTGCATTTCCTTGGGGCCTGTAAAATGGAGTTTGTCCACCAGGGTTTTGGAGCTGCCACCACCGCTAACCACCACCGTTAACAACTAACGACTGATAGCTGAAGGTGAGAGAACCCTCATCTCCCAGAACCTTTAATGACAGTTGGTGTGAGTCGCCAGAAGGATAACTACAAGAAGATCGAGGAACCAACTGTAAGAAGAGTGGATTGTGTCATCACAGCCATTGGGAATTATTGTTATTAGCACTTTCTTGAGTTGTATAGTTAAATGATTTTAGAATCGTTTTAATTCAAATTAGTTACGTTTTATTGTAAATTATGTATTGTGTCTGTGTAAGCCGCCCTGAGCCGGCTTTGGCTGGGAGGGCGGGGTAAAAATCCAATAACTAAATCTTCTTGCCTCACGAGCCACCTGTGATTGCAGGTGGGGTCAGGATGTGCAGTACGTCCCCTTTGGACTGCTTGCTAGCCTGAGCAGTGCTCTTACTTGTTAATCTTACCCACCACTCTCTTTATTCCCCCCCCCTCCCAGGAAATATGATGAAAGTATTAAGAGGGCACCCGAACTGGGTTTATAGCTGTGCTTTTTCTCCAGACTCTTCCATTCTCTGCTCTGTGGGTGCCAGTAAAGCAGTAAGTATCAAAGTTTCATGTTCTCTGCCTGCCATATGGTTGTGAGCAGAATCATTTGGAATCTTAAAATAATAGCCAGCTTGTGCTCGGTGTCACGCTGTTATGGTGGTGATGATGCAAGGAGATTGCATGATGAAAAAGGACAACAGTAAATTAGCTATAAAGCCTGGCTCAGTTGTCAGCCCCTGATCTCTGAGCCTTGCGCTGCTTTTCAGTTCCAAGGAACTTGGATGAATCTGTTGATACAAAATTGTTGCGCATATCTCCATCTGTTCCATGACTTTTGACCGTTAAAGCGAGCAGTAATGTTTTGAAGGGAGAGGTTGTAGTACTACTTTGTGGCTCCTGACTTTGTTCATGTTTTCTTGCCATGTTCACGTCAAAAATTTCATTTTTTCAAAACCAGTGCTGTGGGCTGGTAAACTTTACTTAATGTAAAATGTTACTCTTGGATCAATCAAGAGTTACAAAGCAGCCCTTGTGTGTAAACTCTCTAGAAAGAAGAGCAACATCCCGTTGGACTTGTGTAGAACTTCATTCTGTTGCCCTGCCATGCTGTTGAAAGCTGTGCCATTAAAGGATATTAGGAAGCCGATAGTTACAGTAAGGTGTGAGGAAGTGGGAGGGGAACCAGTTAACCTTAAAACCGCAGTCCTTTGCACGCTTAGAAATACATTGGCTTTGAAATCAGTGGGGTTTATTTCTGACTAAACGTGTATAAGATTGACTTGCATCTTTTTGATATAGTACTAAACTCCAGTTAGGGTAACACAAGGGTGGGCAACTTGTATTCGCTGAGGCATATTTGTGTGGAGTTGAGTTTTGTTAGAATTGGAAACCTCATTTTGAAGGAGAGTTTCTAGCTTTCACGGTTGCAGTGGTATCTGAAACCGTAATGATGGAAATGCTGGTGTATCTTAGGCGAGGGATAGAGATTAAACAAACAGTTGCCAGACCTCTGTATCCAATTCTCCCCTCCCCACACAAAGAATTGGCTCCTGCTTTTCTTGTTTTAACATTTGAGGGTAAAGTGACAAAATCTGTGTCTTGTGGCTTAAATGCCTGACCCACCTATCAGGGCTTCCCTTGTATGAAAAACCGCCTTATCCCACCAGCAAATGGGAGGGGAAGTGCCTTAGCCCGCTTTCATTATTCTTGAGGTGGCCATCAGTGTTCAACAAGTTGTCCATCCTCTGGGGGCTAGTAGGGAGCTCAGCTTAAAAGCTAGCAGTGAGCATTAGTATATAAGTAGCTATTAGAGTTGATTTGGTGTTTTTTTTTAATATTGCCAATTTTGGGGGGGGGAATGCAGATGAGAGGGAGAAATATCAGTGAAATCTTTGCAAAATAGAACAGATGTGGATGTATGCATTGCTCTTTTAGGCTGTGTGTTTTCCATAAGCTTCTTGCTTTCCCTGTCACAGGTGGTGGCAGCAATATTGGTGTGATTGAGGGTAAGCTGACACCACTCACACAAGCGCACAATGGTGTTTAGCTGGGCAGAAAGAGTGGCATCTCTGGCTACCAGGCTGGGGGCGAGCTTTACCATAGGACGAAGTAACCCTTGCGTTCGGCTGCAGGGTGTACTGTACGTACGCAGGTGCTGGTTGATGTCCACTTTCTGCTTTTTTTTTCCTTTTCCTTTCTTTTTTTCTTTTCACATTAGTGAAATCTCATTGACTCCTTTTAAGCAACATATATGTTGTCCATTCATATGGAGATCTGGAGTCCTTTTAACAAGCTGAGCCGAGTCAGACTATATACCTGACTTTAACAAAATTTTGTTACAGTTAAAAGTAAAAGAAGTCACTAATACTGCTCTGGTGAAACCCTAAGTTGTTTTGCACATCGTGTTTGCAGAGTCTTTTTAAAAATTTATATCTAACAACTCTGCTTATTGCTGAGGCTCAGAGTGGCTCATAATATTTAAAAACCAAATGCTTAGAATTCTATGCCAGAAAAGCACTTAAAGTGCAAGCCTGTTTTTTAATCTGTAAAGCTATGCTGATACTGTGACACACATGTAGTGGAATGTTGATTTTCTTGCACATGCTTTAAACCAGTGCAGTATCGTTTAAAGTGTACGGCTGCATGTGAACTGTGCTGAAGCCATGCCTGCATTTGTAAATTGGCTGATTTACTAAGACTTTTGTTTTAAAACCTGGTAAATTCATGTAATGTAATGTAAATTCATATGTGTGTGTGTTTATATATTCTATATAGATAGATAGAATTAAGCTTAAAAGTGTAAAATTTTAGTTTCTGTTTTTGCCAAAGACTTGTCATTTGGCTGTGACCATTCTTCTTTGCTTGCAGTATCTGTTTCTCTTCCTAGGCTGACGGCGATCCAAGCCTATTGTAAACAAGTGATCTTAAACTCACAGGGGATGCCACGGGAGTAACAATATGTTAACCTTACATTTTTTTTCTGTCTGTATATTTTTTAAAAATTTGGTAGATAATTGGCAAAAAGAAAAGATGGGGAAATGTAATATAATATTTAACCCTATTTATTTTATATTTGTAGTTAAAATAACTAGTTAATAGTGGGGGCTCATTATAGATTACATGGTTAAAATCTCATTGACATTGTCTTCACTTGTATTGGCTTATTTTTAAAATTAACACTTAACAAGTTAGCATTTGCATGTATGCTTTATTATAATTTAATTGAGTACGACACTGAGCATATACCTTAATTGTAGTAATTCTTAATGCTTGGCTTTATTTGTATTCCTAAATAAAACTAGCAAAGAAATACCAAAGTTTGTGGCGGGAGGGGAAGGGTGCTTGAAATGGCTCTGTGGTGTGCATGAGCAGAGATATATAACATTTCCCTTTTTTAATTGCAGGTGTTGCTTTGGGATATGGATAAATACTCCCTCATCCGGAAACTGGAAGGCCATCACCATGATGCTGTAGCCTGTGAGTTTTCTCCTGATGGAGCTTTGCTGGCTACTGCGTCATACGACACTCGCATTTGTGTCTGGGATCCCTATATCGGAGTCATTTTGATGGAGTTTGGGTGAGTCAATGAATGTGACAGGGCACGAGTATGCATAGACCAGGACCAAGGCCCAGGAGGGTGGGTGAAGGGTTTCTGGGACTTGGCCTCTGTTAGGCTTCTCCGAGGTGTTGCACTGTAACCTTCAAATTGAGAGGAATCATGCTGGGAGTCAGGGCGATCTATTGGGTAGGGACTGGAAGGCCTGTGTTGTCGAGACTGGCCCTTTGCCAAGTGAGAATGGAGCGGGGTGCTGTGTGGGAGCTCTTCTGTAGCCCGGCTGCCTGAGGTCTCCTGAAGGGAAAAATGGTCCTGACCTCGTACGGCAAGGCCTTGTAGCAGTGGACTAAGGAAGGCGGTTGGGCCTGTCCTGTCTACTGTGGGTTCTTTTCCAGGCCTGTCACCATATTCCTGTACCTCATTCTTCTTATCCCACCCTCCCTTCAGGGAGTTCAGGGTGGCTTACACTGTTCTCTTCCCCTGGATTTTGTCCTCACAACAACCCTGTGAGATAGCTTGGGATGAGGGAGAGTGACCACTCCAAGGTCACCCAGTGGCCTTTTGTAGCTCTCTGTGTGGGGGAGGATTTGAACCTAGGTCTCGTAGGTTTTTGTCTGGCCCCTCAACTTCTATATGCCATGTTTGTTCTGAGATCCTGGGGGTTCAGCGTGGGGTCTGCTGCATGCAAGGCAGGTGCACTGACCTGACGGCCCCTTCGGGAGAGTTTCCCTTCAACAACCCTGGCTGCTGCTCTGTGCTCCCTGGCAGTCCCAGGTGCTTATCGCATTGGACCTTGGGTCTGCTGAGCCTTGTTTCCGCAGACTGATGGCTTCATTTGAGGTCTCCCAGAAGAGCCTGTTCCAGTTGTGTCCCCTGCAATTGTCTAACTGGCAATAGATGATTGAACTTGGCCGCCTTTAGCTTATAAAGCCATTTCATCGAACGAAGCCTTCAGTCTTTGCATTTAATATAAACATCAGACTAACTCTTTGACAGCTTTCGGAGATGGGATTCTGCATACCTCTTTCTCTGTTCTTGGTAGCCCTGTCTAATTTTTGCTCAGCTAATGATTACATGAAAAGTAAATGCTTACGGGAGTTCTGCAAAGTGACATATTGTGCTTTTGATCCTCAGGCACCTGTTTCCTGCTCCTTCTCCAATATTTGCTGGGGGAGCAAATGACCGATGGGTCAGAGCTGTGTCTTTTAGCCACGATGGACTCCACATTGCATCTGTTGCTGATGATAAGTATGTATGGTCAAGGGAGTTGAATTCTTTTGTGTCTTGCTAATAGGGAAAAATAAGTGGTTATCTCTGTAAATGCCCAACAGCAATTGGTTTAAGCAGATGAGGGAAGGGGGTTAGTTGGGAGTAGGGTTCTAGTGCCCTGACCTGGATAGCCCTGGCTAGTATTGGGATGGGAGACCTACAAGGAATACTACTTGTGGTGTGGAGGCAGGTGATGGCGAACCACCTTGGAGCGTCTGTTGCCTTGAAAACTCTACAGGGTTGCTAAATCAACTGTGATTTGATGACAAAAAGGGGTTATATGAGTGCTCTGTCATTGCTGAGAACTTGACTATTGCCAACATACAACAAGGTCTCTGATTTTTAGTTGTAATCTGTTGGTGACCCCCGCCTGGTCCCAGAAAGGGGGGGGGGGGGGTCAGGGTGGGCCTTCTGAAGGCGGCCAGAAGTTGAGCTACTCCGTGAGCCCTCAAGCTGACCCCAGCCCAGGGGGTATTGTACAAACTGACGACTGTTGTGGTTGATCCTGTTTGAATGAAACGTGGATGTGGTCGAAAGGCCGGGCAGGACAGTGTGAGCACAAGCAGCTTGAATGTGGCTGGTTCTGTTCCTGCAGGCTGGTGCGATTCTGGAGAATCGATGAAAACTACCCTGTGCAAGTTGCACCGCTGAGCAACGGGCTTTGCTGTGCCTTCTCTACTGAGGGCAGTGTTTTAGCTGCTGGGTAAGTGGTGGTTTCTCTCCTTTTTTTAAACAGTGTTGTAGTTGGGAGCTCCAGCTTAGATATCTTCTCCAATCAAGGTCTGCTGACCTTCCAGGGCCTGGCTACTAGTTAAAACATTCATGTGCTGTTTGGTTTTTTTGGCATGAAAGAAGAAGAGATTGGATTTATACCCCATGGCCCTTCACCACCCGAGGGAGTCTCAGAGCAGCTCACAAACTCCTTTCCCTTCCCCTCCCCACAACAGACACCCTGTGAGGTGGGTGGGGCTGAGAGAACTCTTGACAGAAACTGCTCTTTCAGGAACAGCTGTGCCAGAGCTTGTGACTGACCCAAGGTCACATCAACAGGTGCAAGTGGAGGAGTGGGGAATCAAACCCGGTTCTCCCAGATCAGAGTCCGCGCACTTAACCACTACACCAAACTGCCCCCAAAGTAGTTTATGGAGGATTAATTGGGGCATAACTATGGACTAAAATATTACAGTTTTATTTCATCAGTAGTAATATATGTACAAAATATACAAATTAGCAAGCTGGCAAGGTGAAACGAAACAAGGGACATGTTAAGATATCTTTTCTGATTATATTTTTTTTAAGTGATTATCTTAGCCCAAGAACTTGCTTCCCCCCTACCACCACCACCCTGAGCCAGTTTGGTGTAGTGGCTAGGAGCACGGACTCTAATCCTGGAGAACCGGGTTTGATTCCCCACTCCTCCATATGCAGCTGCTGGTGTGACTTTGGGCCAGTCACAAGTTCTTTCAGAGCTGTTCTCCCAAGGGCAGTTCTTGAAAGAGCTCTCTCAGCCCCCCTACCTCACAGGATGCCTGCTGTCGGGAGGGGAAGGGAAAGAAGATTGTAAGCTTCTCTTGAGGCTCATCTCTTCTTTTCTCTGAACAGTAGGAGAGGCCAAGTGTGCCTTGTGGGAAGGAGGTCCTTCTCTGTGGTGGCCAGCCTGTTGAAGCTGAGATGGTTGGGGTCACTGTTTGGAGAGGAAGCTTCCTGGGTCCAGGCAGTTTATTTGCTTGTGGGTTGATGTCCAGGTTCCAAGCTCTTGCTTAGATGGGGCAGAGGCAGAAGCCGCTGCAGGGGGTGGACGTGGACCCTGGTGAACGGGGAAGGAGGCAACCCAAAGCAGCAGCAGCCCTGTTAATCCGCAGACTCCTTGCACGAGAGAGATTATCCAGGAGTCTAGTAGTACCTTAAAGCCCAACAAAACATTTCCACTCAAGTGTTTGTGGGCCAGAGTTCACTTCCTCAGTTGCATAGAAGTGTACATCCGTCAGGCTGGGCTAAATACTCAGAAGAAAGGGGAGGGAAACATCGCAAGCAGCTGGTGTAAAACGAGGTCCAGTCAAAAGAGAAATGGGTTCACCTCTAGAGTACAAGAGATACTTCCAACCAACGGCAGCAGAGTGGAAGGATAATCAAATCAATGCAGAATGAAATGAAACAGACTAATCGACTTGTAAGGGCGGGAGGTGTGAGTCACTCTATGCTCAAAATGTGTCTCATTCTGTGTGTTTTTGTTTGCACAGAACGCAAGACGGGAGTGTGTACTTCTGGGCCACTCCCAAGCATGTCTCCAGCCTCCAACACTTGTGTCGCATGGCAATCAGGAGAGTGATGCCAACCAGCCAGGTCGAGGCCTTGCCCATCCCTCCCGCGATGGTGGCTTTTCTGTCCTACCGTTCTTAGGAGGGGGGGGCGCAACTGAATCCGTTAAGATGATCCCTGACCCATTGATAGCCTTTGTGCTTTTAAAGCGTCACAGGCTTTGAACTATATGTGATCATTTTTTCCATTTAAAAAAATCAAAAAGGTCCCGAACTCTCACTATGTGGAGATTTTTAAGAATTTATTTATAGAGGAGAAGAGGTAGAAGTATTCAGACAACTTTTTAAACTTGCCAACTGTGAAAGATCTGTACATAATTAGGTGTAAGCTACATTGTGCTGTCTGTGTGTAACTTTTGTGAATGCTTTTCCTGATGTACCATGTAGTGTTGTGTGTGTATACATATACATACACACACACACACATATATATATATATTGTGTCTCTGGACACTGGTGCTGTGTAAAGTGGAATGACTGCTCTGGAACTGGGAGTGAGACACCTGGGCAGACGTTGATAAAGCTCAGTTGCTGCGGGGCTGTGTCTCTGTGTTGAGCTTGGGAAAAACTGGCACCTTCGTGGAATGACTGCTCCACGGTGTGCAAGGAAAGGGCAGCCGGGTTGAACGGGGGGGGGGGGGGGGGTACATACACACACACACACACACACATATATATATATTGTGTCTCTGGACACTGGTGCTGTGTAAAGTGGAATGACTGCTCTGGAACTGGGAGTGAGACACCTGGGCAGACGTTGATAAAGCTCAGTTGCTGCGGGGCTGTGTCTCTGTGTTGAGCTTGGGAAAAACTGGCACCTTCGTGGAATGACTGCTCCGCGGTGTGCAAAGAAAGGGCGGCCGGGTTGAGCGGGGGGGGGGGGGGAGGCGAAGCACAGGACTTGTACATTGGTTTAATAAGCAGGCATGTTATCTTCAAGAAGGCCTTAATTTTGCAGCAGTGTGAAGCAGTTTTTTATCCTGTGGGATCTTTAAAGGAGAAGTTCTCTACGCCTTTGAAAGCCAGCCACTGTATTCCTGCCTGACAACTTATTTAATATGCGAACATCTAATAAACCTGGGCTATTTTCAGTATTCTACAGCCCTTTGCCATTGCAAGGGTTGATGCTGGGTGAACTACCAAAGATGAGGCATTCCCATTTTGCTTTCGCCTTCTGTTTATCTGTTCCTGCAGATACAAAGAATGTATGCATTGCTTAAAATGCCTGATTATATGTATATTGAACTTTTTATATTAAAGAAATGTACAAAAAAGAGCTCTTCTGGGTGTTGGTGTACTAGTTATTTTGCAAGCTGTATTATTGGAAAACCAGTACAGTTTGGAAGAATGGGGTGAAAGAGGGAATAATTGATAACAGTGTGATGTGTAACTTGGCCTTGCAAACCGCTCAACAAATTACCAGTCCACAGCAAACATTGCTACTCACCTGCCCATGTCTACTACTGCAACTTATTTACAACAAACCAGCAATCTGGAAGAAAGAATTCCTTCTCATCTAGGTCCTGAGTTGCTCGCTTGGGTCTTTGCAGACAAATAGCTGCTGAAAAATCTGAAATAAGTGCTGTGTTGAATAAGGTAATGTAGTGCTGCCACAGAGCCAGACTGGCTGGCTTGCCCTCCCCCATTTTGTCCAGTCCCCACGGAGTGTTCACGGCCTCTGAATGGAAAGAGGGGAGGGGCTTGTGCTGCCAGGTTCCTCCCTTTTCCCATGACCGACTTCTCCTGTCCTCTGCACCGTAGAGCAAAGTCCGTCATTCCTCCCTGGCCTGTCCAGCCTCTGCTCCCAAGTTGCACTGAAAGGCAGGTGTGCCGGATGGAGGAGAATGCCCCCTCCACCTCTCTGGTTGGCCGCAGGATTGCCTGCTTGCTGGCCTTTCCCTTGCTGGGCTAATCAGGCCAGGCGGTCTCCCTTCCTGGCTAGGGTCCTCCTCCCTCAGGCCCACCACAGAGATCACTACTGGGGTGGTAGTGGGACCGCCTTGGCCAGCACTGATACCAACGTGTGTGCTCCATCACAACTATCACTGAGAAGGCCTGCTGCTCCTTCCCGCTGAAAGCACAGAATCAAGATGAATGGCAATAAGGCTTTGTAACAACTCCAGCTAGAAGAAGGATTTATACCCCGCCCTTCACTCGCAGTCTCAAAGTGGCTTTCAAGCGCTTTCCCATCCTCTCCTCAACAGACACCCTGTGAGGTAGGAGGGGCTGAGAGAACTGACTGGCCCAAGGTCACCCGGCTGGCCGCATCTGGAAGAGGAGTGGGGAATCAAACCTGGTTCTCCAGATTAGAGTCCACCGCTCTTAACCAATATACCCAACTGGCATAAGTACTTCCAGTGTCAGGGAATCTTGGACTGAACCATACTTGGAGCTCTTGGATAGTGTTAGAGAGAACTTGAGTAGTCGCCTCACAGAAGGATACACAGAGTTTCCCACAGTCCTGGGCTGCTGTGGTTTAAAACTAATGAATGGTGTTGCAGGAAGGAGCAAGTTCATGCAAATGTTTGTTACCCACAGGGAGTCCTTTCAAGGAACACTCCAGCCCCCCCCCCTTCCCTGCTGCCCCTTTCTCACACACGCACGCACCAGCAGTGTCAAGGGGCACTTTGGGTCAAGGGCTTGACTTCAGTTGGGGTGTGCCCTGCTTTCAGGCGGAGGCTGAGGAATGGAAAAAACTAACAGCTGACCAAATAAGGGACCAGTTATGAAAACTGGAATTAATGCAAGGTGTTAGAAGCACACAGGGCGAAATGGAAACCAAGAAATCTCCCTAATGTGCCTTGTCTTACTGGCTCCTGCGTACTTCCATGCTTGGTCCCTCCCTGCTCAGCTTTTTATATACTGTCAGATCTGCCACCTCAACAGTGATTGGTTCCTGTTCTCCCTCCATTTTCCATGGTTCAGTCCTGCAGCTTTAGGGTTGCCAGCTCTGGATTGGGAAACACTTGGAGATTTTGGGGGTGGAGTCTGAGGAGGGCGGGTTTTGGGGAGGGAAGGGACTTCAATGAGGTGTAATGCCCTAAAGTCCACCTTCCAAAGCAGCTGTTTTCTCCAGGTGAGCTGATCTCTGTCACCTGGAGATCAGTTGTAACAGCAAGAGCTCCAGCCACCACCTGGAGGTTGGTAACCCTATGTTGCTTTGAGGGAACCTGGGAAATGTAGCCCAGAAAGTGAAGAGGATCTGAAGAGCCTCTTGCTCAGGGTAAAAGAGGAGCACGCAAAAGTTGACTTGAAACAACATCAAAAAACTAAGATCATGGCATCCGGCCCTATCGCTCCTTGGCAAACAGAAGGGGAAGTCATGGGAGCAGTGGCAGAATTCATGTTCCTTGGGTCCAAGATCACTGCAGATGGTGACTGCAGCCATGAAATTAAAAGACGCCTGCTCCTTGGGAGGAAAGCGATGGCAAACCTAGATGGCATAATAAAAAGTAGAGACATCACCCTGCCAAGAAAAGTCCGTATGGTTAAAGCAATGGTATTCCCAGTAGTCATGAAGCAATGGTATTCCCAGTAGTCATGTATGGCTGTATGTATTGGACTATAAGGAAGGCCGAGCGCCGAAGAATAGATTCTTTTGAACTATGGTGCTGGAGAAGACTCTTGAGAGTCCCTTGGACTGCAAGAAGATCAAATCAGTCAATCCTAAAAGAAATCAACCCTGACTGTTCCCTAGAAGACCAGATACTGAAGCTGAAGCTCAAATACTTTGGCCACCAAATGAGAAGGGAGCACTCACTGGAGAAGACCCTGATGCTGGGAAAGATTGAAGGTCAAAGAAGATGGGGATGGCAAAAGATGAGATGGTTAGACAGTATTATCGAGGCAACAAACATGAAATTGAGCAAACTCTGGAGGACGGTGGAAGACAGGAGGCCCTGGCGTGTTGTGGTCCACGGGGTCGCAAAGAGTCGGACTCGACTGTGCGATGGAACAACAACGGAAAGCCCTAGAAGGAAAATCTGCAGTGAGGCTTGAGGTTTTTTGTGAGGGAAAGGCTGTTTTGAGACCCACAGCCACTCTGCTCCTCAGCCTTGGGCCTAGGAAAGAAAAAGCAGCGTAGAACTGCTGGCACAGGGACCCGTATGCATGACGGACACGCAGGAAGAACTGCCATAGGGTGCAGCATCTCCCATCAGCACAGTCGGATAGTAAGAGAACCCATGTGTGAACAAATCCTCCTTTGTCGTCCCTGGCTTGGTGGGTGGCGGTGAAATTTTGTGAGGGAGGAAGAAGAACTCAACAGATGGGTTTTTGAGTTTGCCCTTTTAAATGGTTTCTGATAACTCTCTGGTGTGCTAACGTGCTGCATGAGTTAAATGTGGTGGCTGTTGCATTTTATAAAGGGCTACATTAGATTTCAGGAAGTCTAGCAGCTGTCCCAGTGCCGTGTTAGCTTGAGTTCTGACTACAGGGTGGTAGTTTTGGTTCCTGAAGTCTCTCTCTGGCTGTTAACTTTCTGTTCTCCTTGCTGCCCTGAGCATTTCTTTTAGTGGGTGGTCAAAATGTTCACAGTGGTGAAAACCAGTGAGGATTGTGAGGCACTCCAAAGGGATCTGTCAAAGATGGGCAAGTGGACGTCAACATGGCAAATGGGGTTCAATGTGGCCAAGTGATGCACATTGGAGCCAAAAATCCTAAATATAAATACACATTGATGGGGTCTGAACTGGCAGAGACTGATCAAGAGAGAGATCTTGGAGTCATAGTAGATAACTCACTGAAAATGTCGAAACAGTGTGTGACTGCAATAAAGAAGGCCAATGCTATGCTGGGGATTATTAGGAAGGGTATTGAAAACAGATCAGCCAATATCATAATGCCCCTATATAAATCAATGGTGAGACCTCATTTGGAATACTGTGTGCAGTTCTGGGCACCACACCTTAAAAAGGATATTATAGCTTTGGAAAAAGTGCAGAAAAGGGCAACTCAAATGATAAAAGGGTTGGAACACTTTCCCTATGAGGAAAGGTTAAAGCGCTTAGGGCTCTTTAGCTTGGAGAAAAGACGACTGAGGGGTGACATGATCGAGGTTTATAAGATTATGCATGGGAAAGAGCAGGTAAAGAAAGAGGTACTTTTCTCCCTTTCTCACAATACAAGAACCCGTGGGCACTCCATGAAATTGCTGAGCGGTCGGGTTAGAACGGATAAAAGGAAGTACTTCTTCACCCAAAGAGTGATTAACACATGGAATTCACTGCCACAGGAAGTGGTGGGTGCTACAAGCATGGACGGCTTCAAAAGGGAATTAGATAAGCATATGGAGCAGAGGTCCATCAGTGGCTATTAGCCACAAGGTATAGCTAGGGGCTCTGGGGCAAGTGATGCTCTGTCTTCTTGGTGCTTGGGGGGGGGGTCAACAGTGGGAGGGCTTCTAATGTCCTGGCCCCACTGCTGGACCTCCTGATGGCACTGGTATTTCTGGCCACTGTGTGACACAGAGTGTTGGACTGGATGGGCCTTTGGCCTGATCCAACATTGGCGTCTCTTATGTTCTTATGTTCTTAAACCACTAGGCCATTCAGGTTTGACCCAGAGCATATCACTGATGAATATACAGTGGAGGTGAACAATAGGTTTGACTAGATTTGATAGACAGAGTGCCTGAAGAAGTATGGATGGAGGTTTATGACATTGTACAGGAGGCAGCAATCA